>NC_035443.2:161912579-162212579 GCF_002127325.2 Helianthus annuus
CAGCTTTGCATTCAAGGTCAAATTAAGTTACTTGCTTACTTAAATTCACCGATTGCAATAATGAGCTGTATGGTGATTTATTGTGAGATCAAATGACTGAAGGTTTGGGTCAAACTCAGATTTGGTGCATGTAAATTTACTACTGGTGCATGTAAATTTACTACTGGATACATGTATTTAAGCATCTCTAAATAACCATAACTAAGATACTAACTTGCGCAATCACTTGATCAATTTTCTTTGTAATCTTCTAAACTCACAGTTGTTATTTTCAAATGTCATTGGAAATGACAATACCATACGGCTGTATTTACTAATATTAAATTTATTTTCTGCAACAGGTGTTGCGTATAGGAAACCATCACCGACTATATTTCAATTGCGAACTATATGTTTTCCGACGAGGTGATGAGTAGTTTGCTTGATAACAACACATGGCCATATTGGCCCGAAGATAATCCGATTTCCATGCTAGCGTGTGGCGGTATCGTGTTGATATCGTACCATTACCGAACCAAACCGATTATCTAACGAATTTTGTCACGCTCCTGCTCGAGCCGGTGCTTATATATGTTAATTTTAGGAAACTCATCATAGATGTAAAAAGATAAATTGTTAGCTTGCTTTTAAAGAGGCTTATGGGTTCAAAAAACTTGAGACGTAAGGTGAGAGTTTCACACACTCAGAGCCTGTATGATATGTATTTATTTTTATAAACAGTTTTCATTAAAAAATTTTATCAACCGTGTATCACACATTTAAACTTTTTTTTAACTTATTTTGATTATTAGGTTATGAAATCGGATTTTTAATAATTACTATATATAAATACTATGTAACTTGAGTTATAAAAGATTCTACATTTAACTATTCCTTATTTAATGTAACATTTAATCTCATTTACAAAAAGATGTTTATTATAAATTCTACATTTACATTGTTTAACATGTGTAGTATACCGGATATATAACCTATTATTAATATTAGACAAAGATTGAAAACTTACAAATTGACAACAAATGTGGTTTATAATGAAATTTTTAGAGTTCCAATTTATTTATTTGTTTGTGAAATAATTGTAATTTAAATTTTTAAAGATTTATTGCACATTTCTTTCATTTCGAAATATTATTTACCGACTTATAAATTAAATGTTTAACATTGTTTAACCCGTGTAATACACGGGTATTTAATCATTTAATTTATATATTGCATGCAAGATCACCGATACGAGAAGGTTTCAAGTTTTATTTGTAAAGCATTTGGATAAGAATAGGTGAAAGTATTAAGGTAGTTTAAACAAAGCAAATGATAAAGATAACGATGATGGGAATAAAAACGGCATTGATTGTCACGATGAAAAAGATAGATCTCAAACATAGCTTGGGGTAATTGTGACAACTTGAATTTCCAAGATTTCCATTTCACATTTATTGCACGTTCTTGTATTATTTAGTTGTTTACTTACACAATTGATTGCCATGGAATTATATATGTTTTGATTGTGTGATTGTGCATGATTGTTGTTAATTGTGAAATTGGTAAATATATGAACATGGTGGTGGAATTGTGAAATTATTAGGGGATGGTGTACTTGTGTAAAATATAGTAATTCAGGGTGTATGGTGTAATTAGTGAAAATTAAACCATACTTAACCCTAATCTCATTCACTAATCATTCTCTAATCATTCACCAAGAATCAAAACACGTACTTGCAATTCTCTAATCCCCTAGCAATCATCATCACCACCATCATTGGCACAAGGCACTCATCACAAGTTTGATTTCTTCTCTTTCTCTAGGATCAACACAAGGTAATTGTTAATGATTGTTTGTTGATTATTTGATTGATATCAATTCATGATTCTTATAATTCTTGCAAACCCTAGTTCTTAATATGATGGTCCTGTATTTACTGAATTCAATCTTGATTATTGTGTTATAATGATGACTAGTCGGGAAATCGTTTGTTTGTATGAAGATGTTGATTGTTGGATTGATTTCTGCCATGTATTGCACGAATTAGGGTTTTGGAATCGTATGAATACTGAAACGTAACCGATGGAATGATAGAACGTAATTGTTACAATTGTGATTGCTTGTTTGTCTGAGTTTGTGAATGTGTTGAGTCCGACTTTAATGATATATTAAGTGTCTGAGTTTTATAACAAAATAGCATGTCCGAGTTTTAAATGGATAAAGGATGTCTGAGTTTTAATATAAATTGAATGCCCATGTTTGCTATAAGTATTGATATCCGAGTTATTTGAGATTATACTTGTTGACCGAACTTTTAAACAAGTCTTTGGGTCCGAGTTTTAAGCTTAAACCCATGCCCGACCTTTACAACATGCAGTGGTCCGAGATTATCTATATAAATGTAAGTCTGAGGTTATTAATGATGGTAGATGTCCGAGCTTTATTAACAAACACATAAGATGTCCGAGTTTAATCCCCTCTTATGTGTCCGAGTTTTATAAATGCCTAAGGGCCCGACTTTGGTTTGTTTTATGCTTGTCTGACTTTTGCTAATATTCATGGGTCCGAGTTTTATTGTTATGAGGATCCGAAGTGGGATGGAATGAAACACATATGTCCAAGTTTAATGGGGCATCCCCTAGTCCGAGTTTCAAGCAAGAAACCCCCCCCCCACACACACATGGTCCGACTTTTAGAGGACTCTCATGTCCGAGTTTCTTTAAGTGGGGTTAAGTCCGACCTTTAAACAAGTTAAGGGGTCCGAGTTTCTTAGAGCATGCCTGTCCGAATTTCCTTTACAATAATGTTTGGCATGACTTGTGTGGATGCTTTGATGCTAACTCCCAAACCCTGTGTGCTGTATGATACAATAAACGCATGCTACTGTGTGATATGATTCTGTAAGCTGTGTGTTATGATTCTGTAAGTTGTGTGATATGATTCTGTGAGTGACTGTTGAACAGCGAGAACTTGTAAACACCAGTGATAAAGCCTTCTGTATGCACCTGTATATAATTGCATGCAACTGTTCATAACTGCAAATAGTTGTATGACTCTCCATATGATTGTATAATACTGAATGCAACGATATGATTCTACGTGCGTGAACATTCTATGTGATATCATCATGTACACGATAAGCACACAACACACCGTTGCTTGAATATCGAGGATTGTAAACCCTAACTGAATGAATCATGTGCAATATATCCTAGGTCGTGTGTAACGGACTTAGAGATTAATAAACCCTAGAAGCAATAACATACCGAGCAAACCAAGGTGAGTTCACACAGCCAAGGCATGGGGTTCCCAGGGTGGGAATGGGTTTTGGATTATTTATTCGTACTTACTCAGATGATAGAATTTAATGATATGGTCCTCAGGGTGAGGATGGTAAATGATAAGATACGGCTAGACTAGTATACCTTCTTGAACTGATCTTCGCACACACGCCAAGGGTTGGCTGCGATATTATGACTGATCTTCGCACACATGCCTTAGGGAGGCTGCGAACTATACATACTAAACTTCGTACACATGCCAGGGTGGCCAGCGATACAAATATACATAGTCTAGAATACTTGAGAACTTTCCCTAATCTTCGCATACATGCCTAGAGGGCTGCGATACGAACTAATACGATACATGTTTAGATGAACGAACGCAATGCTTACTATACCATTACTATTTACTGAACTTACTTTCTGTGAACTCGCTCAACTAGTTGTTGACTCTCTGCTGCATGCCTTGCAGGACCTTAGGTACTTTATGGAGCTTGCACAGGGAGGAGCAGGTCGTTGTGGGCAAAGGATCGTGAATGCTATTTGAACACTTAAGATATTTCACACATCAATACTTATGTTTGGGTTTACTTAAATGCTTCCGCTATACTTAACTATGTTGGTTTGATAATCACCTTTCGTATTGATGGATAACTATCACTATTTATTTACATGTTCAATATGATTGGTGGCTTGATCCTGGTCAGTCACGCTCCCAAGCGGTGGTACTCCGCGTGTGGGATTTTGGGGGTGTGACAGATTGGTATCAGAGCCATTGGTTATAGAGAACTTGGTTTTAATATGGGAAAACGTTTTTATTAAAACCAGACTATAACCAGAACAGTGCTCTCAACGATCCACAACGACGCTTCGCTCCACGTGCAAGACTCGACATCCTAGGTAATAAGGTTTATGTTTATTACCTGCTTGCTAGAACTGCATAGAACTTTGCTCGTAGTATGCTTACATTACTTTGCTCACTACTTGTTATTGCTCGAGAACACTTACGTGCTTACACTCTTCTGTCATCGCACTATTCGCGAACCTTTCTCACTTATGTTGCCTTTGATGTGAAGATCAATGGCCGGACGAATTAACATGACTCAAGCCCAGCTAGAGGCTCTCGTTCAAGCTCAAGTTGCTGCGGCACTTGCAGCTGCTCAAGCAGGTAGTATACCCTGCAGTATAGTCACACACTAGGATCTTTAGATCCTACATTAACTCTCGTATTTAACTTTGTCCTATTCGTACACAATAGGTCAACATGCGCAGCAGCCTGTCTGCACTTTCAAGAACTTCATGGACTGTCGTCCAAGCTCATTCAGTGGCACCGAGGGGGCAGTGGGACTCCTCCATTGGTTCGAGAAGCTAGAATCTGTGTTCGAAATGTGTGAATGCCCTGAGGCTCGCAGGGTTAAGTACGCCACTGGCACTTTGGAAGGAATCGCGTTAACTTGGTGGAACGCGCAAGTACAAATCCTAGGGTTGGCAGCTGCTAACGCCACCCCTTGGAATGATTTCAAGGAATTGATCAAAAGGGAATACTGCACTCGTGAAGACATTCACAAGTTGGAAGATGAACTGTATCACTTGAAAATGGTTGGGTCAGAGATCGAAGCCTATACCAAACGGTCGAATGAACTGGCCGTGCTATGCCCAACTATGGTGGACCCTCCAGTGAAACGTATTGAGTTGTATCTCAAGGGTTTAGCGCCAGAGATCCAGAGCCATGTGACATCGGCTAATCTTGATAATATCCAAGACATCCAGCGTCTTGCTCATCGACTCACAGATCGGGCAGTTGAACAGAACAAGCTGCCCAAACGCGTCAGTGCAACTACTACTCCAGCTGCTACTTCTGCTACCCCCAACGACAACAAATGGAAATGGGATGGGGATTCCAGCAGGGGATCAGTTCCGTTCAGTCTCAAGCACAGCAACGCAGAACTAATGACTACCAGCATTCGAGCCAGCAATCATCTGGCAGTCAGGGACAGGGTGGATACCGGGGAGTACACCCACTATGTAACAAGTGTAACAGGCACCACAGTGGAAGGTGTCGCAAGGAACGTTGTCAAAGATGTCTCAAGTTAGGGCACGAAGCCAAAGATTGCAGGAGCTCACGACCTGCAAACCAGAATCAGCAACTTCCACCACCAGTTCCCCAAGACCCACAGCAGTAGCAGCCACAGCGTGGAAATCGGGGATGTTTCCAGTGTGGGGCAGAAGGTCATTACAAACGGGATTGCCCTCAGTTGAACCAGAATCAGAACCACAACAATAACCAGGGCAACGGGAACAACAACCACAACGGGGGAAACAACAACAACAATGGCAACGAGGCGAGAGGTCGAGCTTTCGTGTTAGGACGAGGAGACGCAATGAACGATATTTGAACTTATAACTTATTTTGGGTTTTCTTTATTATGTTTCCGCTACTCAAACAAAGTTTGGCTTGAACATCAATCGTATTGGGTTTTATGAATTATATTAACTACTATATTTTATGTTTGATATGATGGATGGTTTGATATTATTGAACGCACCTGCCGTATTTATGGACCTTAGGAACAGGGTGTGCAAACCCTATCTTGACAACTTCGTCATTGTATTCATCGACGACATTCTAATCTACTCCAAGAGTCAGGAGGAGCACGAGCAGCACCTACGCCTTATTTTGGAACTCCTACGGAAGGAACAGCTATACGCTAAGTTTTCGAAATGCGACTTCTGGCTTCGTGAAGTCCACTTTCCAGGCCACGTAGTGAACAAGGATGGGATCCATGTCGATCCATCCAAGGTAGACTCAATCAGAAACTGGCCTGCACCACGTACGCCAACGGAAATACGCCAATTCTTGGGTTTGGCGGGTTACTACAGACGGTTTATTAAAGACTTTTCAAAGATTGCTCAGCCGCTTACGCTACTGACACAGAAGGGTGTCACCAATCGCTGGGGAGAACCCCAGGAGACTGCTTTTCAGCACCTAAAGGATAGGCTTTGCAGCGCACCTATTCTCTCATTGCCAGAGGGCACGGACGATTTCGTAGGATATTGTGACGCATCCATCCAGGGTCTGTGTGTTAATGTAGCGCGACAAGGTTATTGCTTACGCTTCACGCCAACTTAAGATCCATGAACGGAACTACACGACGCACGATTTAGAGCTGGGAGCTGTTGTTTTCGCGCTTAAGATATGGCGACACTACCTGTACGGTACCAGGTGCACGATTTACACCGATCACAGGAGTCTCGAGCATATCCTTAAGCAAAAGGATTTGAACATGCGTCAACGAAGAATGGGTTGAACTACTTAACGATTACGAATGTGCCATCAAGTACCATCCAGGCAAGGCCAATGTTGTGGCTGACGCCCTCAGTCGAAAGGACACTCTACCTAGACGCGTACGAGCCTTGCAGCTCACTATACAGTTCAGTCTTCCAGCACAGATACGAAATGCTCAGGCAGAAGCGTTGAAACCAGAAAACGTCAGGGCTGAAGCCCTACGCGGCTCAAGGCAACGATTAGAACAGAAGGCAGATGGCGCCTACTATGTAACGGGGCGTATTTGGGTCCCACTTTATGGCGGTCTACGCGAGCTTGTGATGGACGAAGCTCACAAGTCTCGTTACTCGGTACATCCAGGATCGGACAACATGTACCACGACATCAGAACTACTTATTGGTGGCCTAGCAGGAAGGCCCACATCGCTACGTACGTTGGAAAATGCTTGACCTGTGCGAGAGTCAAGGTTGAATATCAAAAACCCGCAGGTCTACTGCAACAACCCAGGATACCACAGTGGAAATGGGAAGAAATTTCCATGGATTTCGTTACGGGCTTACCTAGATCCCAGCGTGGGAATGATACCATATGGGTGATCGTGGATCGACTCACCAAGTCTGCACACTTCCTGGCTATTAAGGAAACGGATAAGTTCTCCACTCTCGCAGACATCTATCTTAAAGAAGTTGTTTCAAGGCACCGGGTGCCCACCTCCATCATTTCGGATCGGGATGCACGATTCACGTCAGAGCTATGGCAAGCGATGCATAAATCTTTCGGCTCACGATTAGACATGAGCACAGCGTATCACCCTCAGACGGATGGGCAGTCTGAGCGAACGATCCAAACTCTTGAAGACATGCTTCGGGCATGCGTGATCGATTTCGGCAACGGCTGGGAAAAGCATCTCCCGTTAGTGGAGTTTTCGTATAATAATAGTTATCACACCAGCATACAAGCCGCTCCATTCGAGGCATTGTACGGACGTAAATGCCGGTCACCTCTCTGTTGGGCAGAGGTGGGGGATAGTCAGATTACGGGTCCAGAGATTGTAGTGGACGCCACAGAAAAGATTGCACAGATACGACAACGCATGGCGGCAGCACGCGACCGTCAGAAAGCCTACGCGGATAAGCGTAAGAAGCCGTTGGAATTTCAGGTCGGGGACCGGGTTTTACTTAAAGTCTCACCCTGGAAGGGTGTGGTTCGATTTGGTAAACGAGGCAAACTCAATCCACGGTATGTTGGACCGTTCGAAATCACCGAAAGAATAGGCCCAGTAGCCTACAGACTAAACCTACCAGCTGAACTCGATGCAGTTCACAATGTATTTCACGTGTCGAATCTGAAGAAGTGCCTATCAGATGAGACCCTCATAATTCCTTTTAAGGAACTCACTATCGACGAGCGGTTGCAGTTCGTCGAGGAACCAGTTGAAATCACGGACCGGGATGTTAAGGTCCTCAAACACAAGAGAATCCCTCTTGTCCGAGTTCGTTGGAACTCCCGACGTGGCCCAGAGTACACCTGGGAACGCGAAGGCCAAATGAAAGAAAAGTACCCCAGTTATTCGAAACCAATGCAACCACTACTGAGGCTGAAGCTACTACTACTGAATTTCGAGACGAAATTCCAAATCAACGGGGGGATGATGTGACACCCCAGGAAAACCAGTGAACGATATAACTTATCTAGCTTCCTCAGTGAGTGCGTACCAAATTTCGGGACGAAATTTCTTTTAAGTTGGGGATAATGTGACAACTTGAATTTCCAAGATTTCCATTTCACATTTATTGCACGTTCTTGTATTATTTAGTTGTTTACTTACACAATTGATTGCCATGGAATTATATATATGTTTTGATTGTGTGATTGTGCATGATTGTTGTTAATTGTGAAATTGGTAAATATATGAACATGGTGGTGGAATTGTGAAATTATTAGGGGATGGTGTACTTGTGTAAAATATAGTAATTCAGGGTGTATGGTGTAATTAGTGAAAATTAAACCATACTTAACCCTAATCTCATTCACTAATCATTCTCTAATCATTCACCAAGAATCAAAACACGTACTTGCAATTCTCTAATCCCCTAGCAATCATCATCACCACCATCATTGGCACAAGGCACTCATCACAAGTTTGATTTCTTCTCTTTCTCTAGGATCAACACAAGGTAATTGTTAATGATTGTTTGTTGATTATTTGATTGATATCAATTCATGATTCTTGTAATTCTTGCAAACCCTAGTTCTTGATATGATGGTCCTGTATTTACTGAATTCAATCTTGATTATTGTGTTATAATGATGACTAGTCGGGAAATCGTTTGTTTGTATGAAGATGTTGATTGTTGGATTGATTTCTGCCATGTATTGCACGAATTAGGGTTTTGGAATCGTATGAATACTGAAACGTAACCGATGGAATGATAGAACGTAATTGTTACAATTGTGATTGCTTGTTTGTCTGAGTTTGTGAATGTGTTGAGTCCGACTTTAATGATATATTAAGTGTCTGAGTTTTATAACAAAATAGCATGTCCGAGTTTTAAATGGATAAAGGATGTCTGAGTTTTAATATAAATTGAATGCCCATGTTTGCTATAAGTATTGATATCCGAGTTATTTGAGATTATACTTGTTGACCGAACTTTTAAACAAGTCTTTGGGTCCGAGTTTTAAGCTTAAACCCATGCCCGACCTTTACAACATGCAGTGGTCCGAGTTTATCTATATAAATGTAAGTCCGAGGTTATTAATGATGGTAGATGTCCGAGCTTTATTAACAAACACATAAGATGTCCGAATTTAATCCCCTCTTATGTGTCCGAGTTTTATAAATGCCTAAGGGGCCCGACTTTGGTTTGTTTTATGCTTGTCTGACTTTTGCTAATATTCATGGGTCCGAGTTTTATTGTTATGAGGATCCGAAGTGGGATGGAATGAAACACATATGTCCGAGTTTAATGGGGCAGCCCCTAGTCCGAGTTTCAAGCAAGAAACCCCCCCCCCACACACACACACATGGTCCGACTTTTAGAGGACTCTCATGTCCGAGTTTCTTTAAGTGGGGTTAAGTCCGACCTTTAAACAAGTTAAGGGGTCCGAGTTTCTTAGAGCATGCCTGTCCGAATTTCCTTTACAATAATGTTTGGCATGACTTGTGTTGATGCTTTGATGCTAATTCCCAAACCCTGTGTGCTGTATGATACAATAAACGCATGCTACTGTGTGATATGATTCTGTAAGCTGTGTGTTATGATTCTGTAAGTTGTGTGATATGATTCTGTGAGTGACTGTTGAACAGCGAGAACCTGTAAACACCAGTGATAAAGCCTTCTGTATGCACCTGTATATAATTGCATGCAACTGTTCATAACTGCAAATAGTTGTATGACTCTCCATATGATTGTATAATACTGAATGCAACGATATGATTCTACGTGCGTGAACATTCTATGTAATATCATCATGTACACGATAAGCACACAACACACCGTTGCTTGAATATCGAGGATTGTAAACCCTAACTGAATGAATCATGTGCAATATATCCTAGGTCGTGTGTAACGGACTTAGAGATTAATAAACCCTAGAAGCAATAACATACCGAGCAAACCAAGGTGAGTTCACACAGCCAAGGCATGGGGTTCCCAGGGTGGGAATAGGTTTTGGATTATTTATTCGTACTTACTCAGATGATAGAATTTAATGATATGGTCATCAGGGTGAGGATGGTAAATGATAAGATACGGCTAGACTAGTATACCTTCTTGAACTGATCTTCGCACACACGCCAAGGGTTGGCTGTGATATTATGACTGATCTTCGCACACATGCCTTAGGGAGGCTGCGAACTATACATACTAAACTTCGCACACATGCCAGGGTGGCCAGCGATACAAATATACATAGTCTAGAATACTTGAGAACTTTCCCTAATCTTCGCATACATGCCTAGAGGGCTGCGATACGAACTAATACGATACATGTTTAGATGAACGAACGCAATGCTTACTATACCATTACTATTTACTGAACTTACTTTCTGTGAACTCGCTCAACTAGTTGTTGACTCTCTGCTGCATGCCTTGCAGGACCTTAGGTACTTTATGGAGCTTGCACAGGGAGGAGCAGGTCGTTGTGGGCAAAGGATCGTGAATGCTATTTGAACACTTAAGATATTTCACACATCAATACTTATGTTTGGGTTTACTTAAATGCTTCCGCTATACTTAACTATGTTGGTTTGATAATCACCTTTCGTATTGATGGATAACTATCACTATTTATTTACATGTTCAATATGATTGGTGGCTTGATCCTGGTCAGTCACGCTCCCAAGCGGTGGTACTCCGCGTGTGGGATTTTGGGGGTGTGACAGTAATTGTACTAAATTTACCATTGTTGTATTCATGTATTTCAATTACTTCGTGTACTCTCTAACATTTTCATTAATATTTCAACGTATATAAAATTATAACTTTTACCTCACAATTTTAAAGGACTTAGTTTTCCTGTTTAGCCACCCGTGTAACACACGGGTACTTAGACTAGTATATATATATATATATATATATATATAGGATTATGTTCAAACGTGAACAAAATCTCAAGAGTGAACTGCGTGAACTGATCTGGGCCCTTGATTTTTATGATCTTGAGATTAAAGTGAGTGGCATGATGGTAATTATTTGGTTAATTTTTTCCATTTAATTAAATACAAAAAGGGTATATATGTAATTTCAATCTTAAATTGATTGCATAAATCTCTCACAAATCAAGTAATAAATTATCCTCTTAAATTGGTTGCATAAATCTCTCACAAATCAAATCAAGGATTAGGAAAGATGTAACTTAAGTCAATTATTAAAATAATTATTTATTTAAATGCGATGTACACATGTGTATTATGATTTTGCTTTCTTTTTAATGTGATGTACACATGTGTATATCGTCTGTTTTTGTGATATCTTAGAATTTTTTTGGTATTGAATGTTAATGTACACTGGTGAATTACTGTACACATATGTACGATGCTGAGTACACATGTGTACTGTTCTATTTATATCTAAGTACACATGTGTATACCGTTGAAATATGAAGGTTACGTGGATCTTAAAAATCAAAATTTGAATTCTGGTGATGAAATCTGAAATAAAAATTAAAATTGAAATATGGTGATTTGTTGTTTGTTTTGATAATTATTTTATTAATAAATAAACATAATATGGATATTGAATTTAAATTAGGAAAGATGTAACTTAATTCAAAATAATGATTTAAATCTAATTTCTATATAATTACAATCCTGTCCTTAACAACTAAAAAGGAAATCAAGGGTCCATATTTGTTCACGCAGTTTACTCTTGGGAGGTTGTTCACGCTGAAACCCTACCATATATATATATCCTACAAGTTACAATAGTAGCCCTCTAAAATATGATAAATAACATTATATATATATATATATATATATATATATATATATATATATATATATATTAAAAAACAAAGCTTGTGAAAAGTAACTCCAATCATATCACCAGCTGTTCTTATTGTATATATACATCTTTTTCCTCATTTATATCTATATTGGCATCTGGTATAGTGGTTAGTATGTAGTATTCTTAACAAAGGGCGCCGGTTCGACCTTCTTTCTGTCCTTTTTTTTCCACTTTATTTTACCCTTCTCAAAAGTGCTCGCCTCCCACAAACCTTCTCAAAAGTGCTCCCCTCCTACAAACAGAACTGAAGCCGTCTACTCTAGGGCTTTCAGGTGAAGATTCGAGCGATGTGGTAGTGGCGAATTCTGACGAATCTAGGGTTCCGCCGTCACCCATGATGACAGCGGCGATGTGGTGAATCTGCTTCCAAAACCACCTGACGTCGCATTTCAGGGCATGTTTGGCTAAGCTTATTATATGTAACACCTCGAAAAATTTCGTCCAATAATGTCTTGACACGTGTCATAAGGTTCCGTTATGTGAAAACATACTTTAGAGGGACTAAAAGTGACAAACAGTGAAAACTATGGAACGTAAGGGTCCAAAGTGTCAACAATGGATAAATAGACTCTATGATAACCCTACATAATGTTTATAACCTTTAACGGATGGTTCATGGATCATACGACGCGGAAATTGCACAAAAGTGTAGTATTGTAAACTATAGGGGCCAAAAGTGTCAACATGTTTAATTTATACCTCTGAGTGAACTTTTGGCAGACCCGAAGCTTTGTAAAGCTAAAATATACTCACTAGAATATGTGGTAAAAATTTCATGAAGTTTCGTCAACGTATGAGAAAGTTATGGCCAAAACCGTACTTAAGGGACTAAAAGCGTCAACGTCGAATTTCATGGCTTTTCGGTTGAGCGCAAAGTTATCCGAGGACATTACCATGTTGGTAAATGTCCTAAGGTTCTTAAAAATCAAGTTTGGGGGTTTACGGGTCAAATTAAGCAGCCGAACCATCGCACGCAAGCTCAGGGACTAAAGCTGCCAAAACTGAAACTTGTTTGGCTGAACAGGGGTCAGGCGACCCGCCTGGTATAACCCAAGCGGGCCGCGTGGGGCTGCCAGCGACAGGAAATTCGATTTGGGGTGATCTAGGTCCGAATTTGAGTGACAAACAGCTGTATCTCGCCTCCAAAAGCTCCAATGGGATGCCATGCATGGCTACTACAACAGTACCCTCGAAAATTCAGCTTTAAATCAGATTACAAACCATTTCTTGGACATTTGCATTTGATCAAGAACTTATTTCTCTCAAGAGCTCTCAAGAACTTTCAAGGCAGGCTTTCTGGAGTTAATCTGATCATCAAGGCCGAATCCTAGTGTTCACTAATCACCTATAGGACCTTTGTAAGCTTCCAATTCGTTCTTTAATCCGTTCTTGTTGTGATTATTGCTAAAAGTCAAACTATTTGTTCATAAGCTTTGACTTTCTGATTAAACAAGTTTCAATCAGTCATTTCTCGAATTGAAACCTGATTTATGTTGGTAATATTATGGGAAACAAACCCTCTAAAGGGTACTCTTTGATTCCCACTACATGCATGCTAAATGTCGAGTCAAACCTATTTCTAAAAAGTCAACAGAAGCGATTTTTGTGAAAAATGACATGAATAATGATATAAATGACATGCAATCTGTTTGATCTTCATAGAAAGCTTTATTATGAATATAAGAATGTATTTTACCACGATCAACTCGACGATCTTTAGTGTAAACCCGGATTGGAACCGAAAGTCTTAATAAATGACTTTTTCGTAAACTATCGGTTCGGATCCGTACATGCATGTGTGAGATCTGTATTTTAGAGCATTTTTGACCATTGGCATTTTAGTTAAA
Source organism: Helianthus annuus (assembly GCF_002127325.2). Classification (NCBI taxonomy): domain Eukaryota; kingdom Viridiplantae; phylum Streptophyta; class Magnoliopsida; order Asterales; family Asteraceae; genus Helianthus; species Helianthus annuus. The sequence continues at coordinate 161,926,485 of NC_035443.2, forward strand.
CTTTCTGGAAATTTTATGTCATAAGTCTATGCTTAGCCGATTCGAATGCATGTTTCCGATTTATGCATAAAGTTGACTATTTTGCCCTTTTCGATATAAAACGTGATTTTTGGAAAAGTGAAAGGATAGAAATCTTCATTTCTAATGTATAAACTTGCACCGAAAATTTCGGATCAGTTGGTGGTCCAGATTGTGAGTTATGGCCATTAGCGTAAAACTATATTATAAATTTACATAAACGGTCCTTTTCGCGTAGAACCCGTTTCTGGCCACGTTTTGATACGAAACTCTTTACCAACAGAAGTAATATAATATTCTGGGAATTTTGATGATTTTTAATTAATTTTTGGCTGAACGGATCCTAGATCGCCTAGTCATTTCGGCTTATGTCGGTTTTGACCGTTTTAGCCATAAAATGAGTTTTACACATCCTTTTGACCCGAAACCTTTTTCTACTGATTTTATATGATGAATAAATTATTTTAAGTATTCTGGAAATATAAAAATCTCAGATTTAATTTGAAAGCCCGAAAACGCCCTTAAATCGCATATTTAGCGTTTTAAGCGCATAGTGAGCGTTATACTTGTTTTAAACATATAAGACCTATACCTACTGATGTGTTTAGCATATTTTCATATAAAAACAGTAAGTATAAGTATATGAACTCAGACTTCCAGTTTTGGCATTTTTAGCCCTTGTGAAATTACTAAAATACCCCTACGGTGCATAGTTTGGTTTTAAATGATAAATTTGGTATATGGGTCATACCCTACTGATATAATATGTTATATTAAGTATAATTACTGTATGAACCAGACCCGAAACTCAGAGTTCTAATTTTACTCTTTTATTATCTTTTAAATGACCAAAATGCCCTTCTAAGGCATAAATTGGGTTTAAAATTATTCCGGGCAATATAGAACATAACTTACTGATATAATATCATATTTTAAGCATATTATATCAGGGAACTTGCATTCGACTCTTTTGGCTACCCGTATCGCCCTTTTCGCGTTCGGTTCGGTTTACGTAACTAGTTTGCGTAAATTGACCGAAACGGGCCAAACGATATCATTTTTATTTCAAAATCCAGAATGTATTTAGTATACCCATATTAAACAAGTATTCAAACTTGTCGGGTCTAAATCACACTCTATCCGGTCTTTCGCTTAATCGTGCGTAAACCGTATCATTCTTAAAACTAACCGGTCAAAGCTTAGGCTTAAATAAAAGACCCGTTAGGAATCTAATAGGTTAATTATAAACCTTTGTTCCAGATTAGGAGGCCCAGTAAAAGCTACCACACTTACCGTTTGTGTTACATACTTGCTCAGGTAAATACATTTTGACTTATTTTCCCTATACGGGCTTGGGGTACGGTATTTAAAATACCGCTTGATCGGGCGCACAAGTCCTGCGCCTTATGGGTGTACAGTCTTGAATAGCTTGTGCGACTTCGTTTAAACAGTCTTGTCTTACTTAAAGGCTTTGGGGGGTTATTGACCGTGTCCCGGATATCCTTGGCATTATCTTACGAGATGGCCACGACCAGAGCACGGGGTGTAGGCGTACACCCGACGTGTATAACTCTTTAATGTGGTGTGTCATTTAATCTCTAGCCCGGACAGCAGATCCCGGGCCACCAGAGATATAAGTGCATGTAATTCGTTCACAAGTTTATATTGCATAAATATCCCAAGTTAATAAAAATATTTATGCCTTGTGCATTTAAATCAATTTTCAATCATTTTCAAAATGAGTCAGTCGATTTGTATTTACCAGTGTAAACTGACGTATTTTTCCCAAAAGGTTAAGTGCAGGTACTATACGAAAATAGGCTGGCTGTTTTCCTAAGAGCGTCCGCTATAGTCTCGCAAGCTCGGACGACAAATATCTGTTGAACTATTTTTATCTTATTTTATTGATCCGCCTGTGGATCCGTTTCAACTACTGTGATATTATTATTGCACTTTATTTTAAAAGTTGAAATGTATCTATTCTGCTTCCGCTGTGCATTATTATATTGTGTTGATTGTCTATGACGATGCCAACTACGTCACTGTACCCCACACCGGGCCCACCGGTGACACGTGGAAATCGGGGTGTGACAGGTTGGTATCAGAGCCAACGCTGAGTGAATTAAACACTATCCTAAAGTGTTTAATCTCAGTTACACAATTGCACATTCCTCGATTTTCGAGTCTAGACAAAGAACTTAGGAAATGTTCAACATTTCGTTTAATTTATTTATTTTATTATTTTGCTTTGTCTTATATATTTTGTTGTGCAACTTGTTTGACTTTTGACAGGATCACTATGCCGCCCCGTATGAGAGGTCGAGGAGGATTTGCTACGTCTCACGACCATGAGGCAGGGCCCTCACATAGGCGAGCACCATCCGCCACGCACAACACAGCCGCCAACGACCTTTGGAGGTCTTTCGCCGAGCCTGCTAGACACTCGGTATCCGCGAGTACTTCACCGTCATTACCCCACTCGTTTGGGCCCCACTCGGAGAATGGGCCCCATGGTTCGCATGGATCCTACATACCTTTGCATCAGTCACCGCACCAGTATCCAGCACCAGTCTACCAGGGTTTATATAACCCTGATGCTTTTGTGGATGAGCCAGTGGGTCATAACCCACTCGGACCGGAGGACCACTTTTCTGGTGGTCACGAGATGGACGTCGACGAGGATACGGACCCCTCGCTACCACCGTCAGGTACGCCTAACCATCCGATTGAGATATCGGATGGGTCGCCATTTAGGGGATCACCCTACAATGGTGGGGACAGCTTTCAGGAGAGATTTAAGCAGCATGATTGGTATTACACCCCCAGCCACAACTCTCCGATGCTCCAGTCTCACCAGGTTTCGCCGGTGCACTCGCAGCACCACTCGCAGCAGCAGCAGCTTCAGCAGCAGCCGCCTCTACCGCAGGACCTATCTGAGGCCCTATGGCGTGACGTGATCACTCCGTCACCACCTCCGCCACCAGTTTTACCTCCTCCGCCTCAAAGGCCAAGGAGGAATGCGCGCATGTCTACGCGCGGAGGGATTCGCATAGGCACCCCTCCACATGTTGGTAGCAGCCGCTACACGTCTCTTCCCGGGGAGTCCGAGACGGGGGAGTCTCAGCATCCCGTATCGGAGGTCACTTCTGTACCGATCCCGCCTCTGCCGCCGCAGAACTATGGAGAGCCGATTCTGGCTTATGCTAGTGCAGCTCAGTTTAACCCGTTCGAGCATGTTTTCCCTCAGGGTTATGATTACACGGGAGACCCTTATTGGCAAGCTGTGAACTACAGCTCACTCCCTCCTAGTGGTCCATTGGGAGACACTTGGGCTGCTGGGCAGTCTACTTTTGGTTACCCTCCGGGTTACCACCAGCCGCCGCAGCCGCAGCAGTACCAGCCACCGCCACCGGCGCCTATGATGTCGCCGCCGCAGGTTCAGGAAATCCTGCATGGGATTGATAGCATGCGACGAGAGTTTCAACACGAGATGCGAGCTGATCGCCGTCGCACCAGTGGCATGTTCAAGAAGGTGTTTGATTTGCTCAAGGGTAAGAGCAAGAGGGATCATTGAATCCTTCGATTACCATTTCCTTTACTCATGTCCCTGCGTGGACATCTATTCCTGTACTCTACCCCTGCGTGGGTATATCTATCTTATTCTACCCCTGCGTGGGTATGCTATTCTGTTAACCCCTGCGTGGGTTTGTTTTATTTTATTTGTTGCTGTTGTTAGTTGTTTAGCCCCTATGCGGGCATGTTATTCCTGTTATTCATGTTATTTCAAAGTCCCGTTTAGGGCAAAGATGTACTAGTACTTTATTTGAAATTTGAAATGGTTAATTTGAATTTCTCATTTTATTTATATGCATGAATATAATATTAAAATAATGGAAAAATATCAATTTTTATTTGATTTGCCATTTTATAAGAATCTTAGTAAGGTATAACCTAGCTTGAATGCCTTATTAATAGGCCTGGCCATGATGGTAAAACCTGGTTGAAAGGATTCAACTCCCTGTTAACATCTGAGAACATGTTAACATTCCTGGCCAAGCGTGATCTGTAAAATCACACAAGCCACCCTTTTTAATAAATTATCTACAGATTATATCTGTATACAAGTCTATTAATGACTTGATACCTACGGGTTATGACTATGTCATATAGTGACAGTTGTGGTTTATGACTCTCTGTCTAGTAAAGGATTATTTGTTTAATTATACAATTTATAATCCTATAAAAATCTAAATTTTATAATTTAGTGATTGTCCATGTGACTAGGCCTATGGTGCCAATACATATATATTTTCATTCCTTGATTGCTAATAAGAGCCTGAATGAAATTTATTAAATTAACTGCTAAGGTTCTTGATACCATGGTTAATAAATCGTCTAGAACGATAATACTGTTAGGTTCTAAATTAGACCTTGTCCTTATTGTAGCTTAAAGCTACAATGGCCAAATCGGAGGAGACCAACAGTCATTCTGGGGAACGCTCAGATAATGCAAAGATTCACGTTACCGGTGCAGAGTTGCAAGCACTGATAGATAACGCTGTTGCCAAAGCTATGGATAGGCAATTCAGGGAATCTAGCGGTTCTCGGAGTAGAACCCGAACAGAGACGCACGCAAAGCCCAAGACTCATTCTGAGGCTCATAGTAAGCCACCCTCTAAAAAGAGTGAGCCGAAGAAGGCTGAGGATGATAATCACTCCTCCAACCACAGCAGCGTCCCAAAGAAGGAGATTAAGCTGAAGCATGACACGTACAGCAGGTCCTGTACGTACAAGTATTTTGTATCTTGCAAGCCCAGAGATTTCACTGGGGAAAAGGGAGCCGTCGATTGTATGACATGGATTGATGAGATGGATACTGTGGTTGATATCAGCGGGTGTGCTGATAGGGATGTTGTGAAGTACACGTCCCAGTCGTTCAAGGGAGACGCGTTAGCATGGTGGAAGTCACTACTTCAAGCTGCCGGTAAGGCCGCCCTATATAGCATGAACTGGGATCAGTTTGTAGCACTGATCAAGGAGAACTTCTGTCCGCAGCACGAGGTTGAGCGAATTGAATCGGATTTTGTATCCTTAGTTATGAAGAACCTCGATTGTCAAGCGTATCTTACTACGTTCAACATGTTGTCTCGTTTAGTGCCTTATCTGGTGACCCCGGAGCCGCGAAGAATTGCTCGATTTATTGGGGGTCTGGCACCGGAGATAAAGGCAAGATCTATCCTTCTCCCTCACTCAGGATGTGGTGAGATTTAGAGCTATGAAGAGCTCTGAGGAGAACAAACGGAAACGTGAGGATGACACCTCACGAAGGTCTGAGAAGCGACATAGAGGGAACAACGACCACAGGAAAGGGTCGGGGTCTAGGAAAAGTGATCATCAGTCGGGTGAGAAACCCAGATGCAAGATCTGCAGAAGGCACCACTTTGGGAGATGTCGTTTGGAGACGAAATCCCAGTCTTTCGAGAAACGTTGTGGGATCTGCAAGTCCACAGATCATAAAGCTGTGGATTGCAAGAAAATGAAGGATGCAACTTGTTTCGGTTGCAACGAGAAAGGGCATATTCGGCCCAACTGCCCAAAGAATGCGAAGAAGGTTGATGACGGGAAGAAGACTAATGCGAGAGTCTTCAGAATGGACGCTAAGGAAGCAGTCCTTGACGACAACGTCATTACGGGTACGTTTCTTGTAAATGATGTTTTTGCTAGAGTCTTGTTTGATTCAGGAGCTGATAAGTCGTTTGTAGATGATAAGTTTTGTAAACTGTTGAACCTTCCTGTTAAAACCTTAAGTGTGAAATATGAGGTGGAATTAGCCGATGGAACCATAGAAACCGCCTCAACTGTTCTAGATGGATGTGTTATATCCATTAGGAATTATTCCTTCCCGTTATCCTTGCTTCCCTTTAAGCTAGCTGGATTCGACATAGTGATAGGCATGGATTGGTTGTCGAGTAACCAAGCCCAGATCCTGTGCAATAGAAAGCAAGTAGTAGTTAAGACTCCGTCTGGTGAGTCACTTACTATTCAAGGAGACACCCAGCATGGATTGCCGGAGCAAGTGTCCATGCTCAAAGCATCCAGATGCATGCAGAAGGGATGTGTCATTTATATGGCACAAGTTACCATTGATGAGCCGAAGCCGAAGATTGAAGATATTCCTGTTATTTCGGAATATCCTGAGGTTTTCCCTGAAGAGCTACCTGGTTTGCCACCAGATAGGCAAGTAGAGTTTCGGATAGATATCATACCAGGCGCTGCACCCGTAGCAAAAGCACCATACAGATTGGCACCAACGGAGATGAAGGAGTTGAGGATGCAGTTGGATGATCTATTAGCTAAAGGTTTTATTAGACCTAGCTCATCTCCTTGGGGAGCGCCAATCTTGTTCGTTAAAAAGAAGGATGGCTCGATGCGTCTGTGCATCGACTACCGCGAGCTTAATAAGGTCACTATCAAGAATAGGTATCCGCTACCCAGGATCGACGATCTGTTCGATCAACTGCAAGGAGCAAGCTACTTCTCAAAGATTGACCTCAGGTCAGGTTATCATCAGTTGAAGGTCAAGGATGAAGACGTACACAAGACCGCGTTTAGGACTCGTTATGGACATTACGAGTTCCTAGTGATGCCTTTTGGGCTCACAAACGCACCAGCCGCGTTCATGGATCTCATGAATCGCGTCTGCAAGCCTTATTTAGATAAGTTCGTCATTGTCTTTATTGACGACATCCTTATCTACTCGAAGAGCCAAGCTGACCATGAGAAACACCTTCGTTGTATTCTCAAACTTCTGCATCAAGAGAAGCTTTATGCCAAATTTTCGAAGTGTGAATTTTGGCTTCGAGAAGTCCAATTCCTTGGACATGTAGTAAGCGAGCGTGGTATCCAAGTAGATCCCGCTAAAGTAGAAGCAGTCATGAACTGGCAGAAGCCGAAGACTCCTACTGAGATTCGCAGTTTCCTCGGATTGGCAGGATATTATAGGAGATTCATCGAGAACTTCTCAAGGATTGCTGCGCCCCTAACTTCGTTGACCCGTAAGAAGATTAAGTTTGATTGGGGCCCTAAGCAGCAGGAATCCTTCGATATCTTGAAGAAGAAGTTGAGCAATGCGCCAGTGTTGACACTGCCCGATGGCATAGAAGATTTCATAGTGTATTGCGATGCATCGCACACTGGTATGGGCTGTGTGCTCATGCAGAGAGGCAAAGTCATTGCCTACGCTTCTCGCCAGCTCAAGGTGCACGAGAAGAACTACACCACCCACGACTTGGAATTGGGTGCAGTTGTATTTGCTTTGAAGCTATGGAGACATTACTTGTATGGAACCAAGTGCATAATATATTCAGATCACAAGAGTCTTCAGCATCTGTTCAATCAGAAGGAATTGAACATGCGTTAAAGGCGATGGATGGAAACTCTCAATGACTACGATTGCGAGATACGATACCATCCAGGCAAGGCAAATGTGGTTGCCGACGCCTTAAGTAGAAAGGAAAGGGTGAAGCCAATCAGAATCAATGCCAAGCGCATTGAGATAAGAAATAATTTGAATGAAAGGGTGTTAGCTGCACAGAAGGAAGCTGTGCTGGAAGCTAACTATCCTGCAGAAAAGTTGGGAGTAACTGAGGAGCAGTTATCCCACGACAAAGATGGAATGCTACGACTAAACGGACGAATATGGGTTCCAGTTTATGGAGGACTTCGGGATGTTATCCTCCAGGAAGCCCACAGCTCTAAATATTCCGTTCATCCTGGAGCTGATAAGATGTACCAGGATTTGAAAACAAACTACTGGTGGATTGGTTTGAAGAAGTCAGTAGCTGAGCATGTAGCTAAATGCTTGACTTGTGCGCAAGTCAAGGCCGAGCATCAGAAGCCGTCAGGTTTGCTTCAACAACCTGAAATTCCCAAATGGAAATGGGAAATGGTGACAATGGATTTTATCACCAAGTTGCCGAAGACGAAAAAGGGAAATGATACCATATGGGTCATAGTAGATAGACTGACTAAGTCAGCTCATTTTCTACCCATCAAGGAGACGTATAGCTCAGATATGTTAGCTCAATTATACGTCGATAAGATAGTAGCGCTACATGGTATACCTATATCTATTATCTCCGATAGAGATACTAGATATACGTCACATTTCTGGAAGAGTTTCCAACAGTCGTTGGGCACTCGTTTGAATTTTAGTACGGCTTATCATCCTCAGACTGATGGTCAGAGTGAGCGTACTATTCAAACTTTGGAAGACATGCTTCGAGCATGTGCGATCGACTTAGGTGGTAGTTGGGATAAGAACCTACCACTTTTGAATTCTCCTACAACAATAGCTACCATTCCAGCATAAAGGCTGCGCCTTTTGAGGCCCTATACGGTAGAAAGTGTAGATCGCCCATTTGTTGGGCAGAAGTTGGAGATGTCCAGTTATCTGGACCAGATATCGTCTTTGAGACGACAGACAAGATCGTTCAGATCCGTGATCGTTTGAAAGCTGCCAGGGATAGGCAGAAAAGTTATGCGGATCCTAAGCGAAAGGATTTTCACTTCGATGTGGGTGAAAAAGTATTGCTCAACGTATCACCTTGGAAAGGTGTGATGAGATTTGGAAAGAAAGGCAAGCTGAGCCCGAGATACATAGGACCTTTCGAGATTATCGAACGTGTCGGGTCAGTCGCTTACAAGTTAAACTTGCCTGAAGAGCTTAGTGCTATTCATAATGTGTTCCATATCTGTAATTTGAAGAAGTGTTTCGCTGACGATTCACTGGTTATACCGCATACAGATATACACATAGACGAAAGTCTAAAATTTGTGGAAAAACCTTTGTCGATTGAGGATCGACAGGTAAAGAAGCTTCGACGGAAGCACGTGCCTATTGTTAAGGTCAAGTGGGATGCCCGTAGAGGTCCCGAATACACGTGGGAAGTGGAATCCACGATGAAAGAAAAATATCCCCATTTGTTTGAATAAATCTCGGGGTCAAGATTTCTTTTAAGGGGGTGAGGATGTAACACCTCGAAAAATTTCGTCCAATAATGTCTTGACACGTGTCATAAGGTTCCGTTATGTGAAAACATACTTTAGAGGGACTAAAAGTGACAAACAGTGAAAACTATGGAACGTAAGGGTCCAAAGTGTCAACAATGGATAAATAGACTCTATGATAACCCTACATAATGTTTATAACCTTTAACGGATGGTTCATGGATCATACGACGCGGAAATTGCACAAAAGTGTAGTATTGTAAACTATAGGGGCCAAAAGTGTCAACATGTTTAATTTATACCTCTGAGTGAACTTTTGGCAGACCCGAAGCTTTGTAAAGCTAAAATATACTCACTAGAATATGTGGTAAAAATTTCATGAAGTTTCGTCAACGTATGAGAAGTTATGGCCAAAACCGTACTTAAGGGACTAAAAGCGTCAACGTCGAATTTCATGGCTTTTCGGTTGAGCGCAAAGTTATCCGAGGACATTACCATGTTGGTAAATGTCCTAAGGTTCTTAAAAATCAAGTTTGGGGGTTTACGGGTCAAATTAAGCAGCCGAACCATCGCACGCAAGCTCAGGGACTAAAGCTGCCAAAACTGAAACTTGTTTGGCTGAACAGGGGTCAGGCGACCCGCCTGGTATAACCCAAGCGGGCCACGTGGGGCTGCCAGCGACAGGAAATTCGATTTGGGGTGATTTGGGTCCGAATTTGAGTGACAAACAGCTGTATCTCGCCTCCAAAAGCTCCAATGGGATGCCATGCATGGCTACTACAACAGTACCCTCGAAAATTCAGCTTTAAATCAGATTACAAACCATTTCTTGGACATTTGCATTTGATCAAGAACTTATTTCTCTCAAGAGCTCTCAAGAACTTTCAAGGCAGGCTTTCTGGAGTTAATCTGATCATCAAGGCCGAATCCTAGTGTTCACTAATCACCTATAGGACCTTTGTAAGCTTCCAATTCGTTCTTTAATCCGTTCTTGTTGTGATTATTGCTAAAAGTCAAACTATTTGTTCATAAGCTTTGACTTTCTGATTAAACAAGTTTCAATCAGTCATTTCTCGAATTGAAACCTGATTTATGTTGGTAATATTATGGGAAACAAACCCTCTAAAGGGTACTCTTTGATTCCCACTACATGCATGCTAAATGTCGAGTCAAACCTATTTCTAAAAAGTCAACAGAAGCGATTTTTGTGAAAAATGACATGAATAATGATATAAATGACATGCAATCTGTTTGATCTTCATAGAAAGCTTTATTATGAATATAAGAATGTATTTTACCACGATCAACTCGACGATCTTTAGTGTAAACCCGGATTGGAACCGAAAGTCTTAATAAATGACTTTTTCGTAAACTATCGGTTCGGATCCGTACATGCATGTGTGAGATCTGTATTTTAGAGCATTTTTGACCATTGGCATTTTAGTTAAACTTTCTGGAAATTTTATGTCATAAGTCTATGCTTAGCCGATTCGAATGCATGTTTCCGATTTATGCATAAAGTTGACTATTTTGCCCTTTTTGATATAAAACGTGATTTTTGGAAAAGTGAAAGGATAGAAATCTTCATTTCTAATATATAAACTTGCACCGAAAATTTCGGATCAGTTGGTGGTCCAGATTGTGAGTTATGGCCATTAGCGTAAAACTATATTATAAATTTACATAAACGGTCCTTTTCGCGTAGAACCCGTTTCTGGCCACGTTTTGATACGGAACTCTTTACCAACAAAAGTAATATAATATTCTGGGAATTTTGATGATTTTTAATTAATTTTTGGCTGAACGGATCCTAGATCGCCTAGTCATTTCGGCTTATGTCGGTTTTGACCGTTTTAGCCATAAAATGAGTTTTACACATCCTTTTGACCCGAAACCTTTTTCTACTGATTTTATATGATGAATAAATTATTTTAAGTATTCTGGAAATATAAAAATCTCAGATTTAATTTGAAAGCCCGAAAACGCCCTTAAATCGCATATTTAGCGTTTTAAGCGCATAGTGAGCGTTATACTTGTTTTAAACATATAAGACCTATACCTACTGATGTGTTTAGCATATTTTCATATAAAAACAGTAAGTATAAGTATATGAACTCAGACTTCCAGTTTTGGCATTTTTAGCCCTTGTGAAATTACTAAAATACCCCTACGGTGCATAGTTTGGTTTTAAATGATAAATTTGGTATATGGGTCATACCCTACTGATATAATATGTTATATTAAGTATAATTACTGTATGAACCAGACCCGAAACTCAGAGTTCTAATTTTACTCTTTTATTATCTTTTAAATGACCAAAATGCCCTTCTAAGGCATAAATTGGGTTTAAAATTATTCCGGGCAATATAGAACATAACTTACTGATATAATATCATATTTTAAGCATATTATATCAGGGAACTTGCATTCGACTCTTTTGGCTACCCGTATCGCCCTTTTCGCGTTCGGTTCGGTTTACGTAACTAGTTTGCGTAAATTGACCGAAACGGGCCAAACGATATCATTTTTATTTCAAAATCCAGAATGTATTTAGTATACCCATATTACACAAGTATTCAAACTTGTCGGGTCTAAATCACACTCTATCCGGTCTTTCGCTTAATCGTGCGTAAACCGTATCATTCTTAAAACTAACCGGTCAAAGCTTAGGCTTAAATAAAAGACCCGTTAGGAATCTAATAGGTTAATTATAAACCTTTGTTCCAGACTAGGAGGCCCAGTAAAAGCTACCACACTTACCGTTTGTGTTACATACTTGCTCAGGTAAATACATTTTGACTTATTTTCCCTATACGGGCTTGGGGTACGGTATTTAAAATACCGCTTGATCGGGCGCACAAGTCCTGCGCCTTATGGGTGTACAGTCTTGAATAGCTTGTGCGACTTCGTTTAAACAGTCTTGTCTTACTTAAAGGCTTTGGGGGGTTATTGACCGTGTCCCGGATATCCTTGGCATTATCTTACGAGATGGCCACGACCAGAGCACGGGGTGTAGGCGTACACCCGACGTGTATAACTCTTTAATGTGGTGTGTCATTTAATCTCTAGCCCGGACAGCAGATCCCGGGCCACCAGAGATATAAGTGCATGTAATTCGTTCACAAGTTTATATTGCATAAATATCCCAAGTTAATAAAAATATTTATGCCTTGTGCATTTAAATCAATTTTCAATCATTTTCAAAATGAGTCAGTCGATTTGTATTTACCAGTGTAAACTGACGTATTTTTCCCAAAAGGTTAAGTGCAGGTACTATACGAAAATAGGCTGGCTGTTTTCCTAAGAGCGTCCGCTATAGTCTCGCAAGCTCGGACGACAAATATCTGTTGAACTATTTTTATCTTATTTTATTGATCCGCCTGTGGATCCGTTTCAACTACTGTGATATTATTATTGCACTTTATTTTAAAAGTTGAAATGTATCTATTCTGCTTCCGCTGTGCATTATTATATTGTGTTGATTGTCTATGACGATGCCAACTACGTCACTGTACCCCACACCGGGCCCACCGGTGACACGTGGAAATCGGGGTGTGACATTATAATTAAAAAGGACTTTTGGAAAAGGAGTTTTGGGAAAAGGACTTTTTGAAAAGGAGTTTTTAAAAAAAGTGTTTGGATTAGCTTATTGATGTAAAATGACTAAAATGGGCATTCTTTTAGATATAAGGGGGTAAAGAAGGGGTATATTGGTAATTTGTAGTTTGAAAAGTTAAAAGCTGGCTAAAAAGTCACAATATTGTGACTTCTTGAAACCTCCTTTTTCTTCTTTGCAAAAAGCTATTTCTAAAAGGATTTTTGGCTTAGCCAAACAGAAAAACAACTTATTGGCTTTTTAGTAAGTCAATAAGCCAATAAGTTGTTTTTAAAAGCTTAGCCAAACATGCCCTCAATGTTGATGTCTGTGCTGTTAAACTCGGTGACAGTGACGATGATGGTGGCTGAATTAGGGTTCCGACGCGGTGGTTCTATTGATTGTGTTGTTGTTGATGTGTAACAGGTGCTACTGGTGGAAGATTTCATTGTCCTCTTTTATGCAGGTAAATTTTTTCCTTTGTTCAGTTGTTGGTGTTCAGCTAAGAAATCATACAAAGCAAGTCTCTGTTTTAATCGTGTAAAATTTTAAACGCTAACTTATATCTCGTTTTAAGGCACATATGATAAATTGATTGCATAAATCTAAAGTTGAATGTAGGTATTGATTAGGATTACTATCAGATATGCAATGGATTGACTATATTCACTCATTAGGCCTTTAACAACATTGCCTCCATTGAAAAGGTGATTTAGGCATTTGGTTTTCAGTTCTAAACGGCTAATTTAGGTGTCAGGCGGTTTGAATAGGAAATTATTTGGTATGAGGGATAAGACCATGATGGGTTGATTTAGTATTTGGTTTTCAGTTTTGAAGGACTGATTTAGGTGTCAGGTGATTTCAATAGGAAACAATTTAGTATGAGGGATGAGAGCATGAGGGGTCGTTTTCGCATTCGTTTGTCAGTTCTGAAGGATTGATAGTTTCTATTAATTCATATCTATAATTGGTCAATTATAGATGTAATATTATTAAGCACTGATTTTCAGGGCCGGCTCAACCATTTTGGTGGCCTAAGGCGAAGTAAAATCTTGTGGCCTTTTTCCCAAAAATATGTATGTAATTGAAAGTTAAACTTGAAGGGCCCAAGTGTAATTATTTGAAAGATTGTGTTAAAATTTAAAAACAAGGAAAAAATTGCTGAACCAGGGATTCGATCCCGAGTCTCACCAATATCCATACATACACAAAACCACTACACTAGGAACCATCTGTAACATTCCCAAAATTTTTAGTTATATAAAATATATAAACTTATTAAGAGAATACATCATGGGTAAGTTGACCAAATGGAAATATGAGATATTTTGGGCAAGCGTAAGAAATCATTTAATAATTAAATTATAAAAATACTTTATATTTGAACCTACTCTGTTTTTAATAAAACTTGGTTCAAATTGTAGATAAAATTATTCTCATCCTAATGGCATATTCATTATTTTATAAAACGTTATATTTTAGAACCTATACGCGCCAAATAAATGAAATAGTTAAATTAATTATAATAATAATAATATATTATAAAAGCTAAATTTACATTTGAAATTCATTTTTTGAATTACATGCCTCGTCTGCATGTGTATAATTTTAAAAGAAAGAATTTAAAATTAGTATTAGGAAACTAGATGGGGGTACGTGTCTTCATGACTCTAAAACGAATCATTGTTTGACGTGATCCAGAAGTTCCCTTCATATATAAATAGAAGCATTATACAACGACTTCACATTTGCCCAAACCTTCTTTCCATTCTCTTATATCACTATCATTCTCTCTCTCTCAAAAATTATATTTTTCCACCCATAATAATAATAATAATAAGGTCCTGCCCCGTTTTAAGTATTTTAACCCTTGACCACTGATACCCTGTCCGACTGACGTAGGGCCCCGTAACGTATGTCAAGGCTCTGCCTACATTCGTTGGGGTTCTGTCTCGTGACGTAGGGACAAAGTAGGATTGGGTTACTATACTTGATGTGGGTGCACTCTATATTTTATTAAATAACCCAGGAGTGATACCCAAAATATAACAACCCTCCTAAAACATCCCTGACACCCTACACTTCCTAAAATACACCCCGTATGTGAAAACCAAGCCCGAAATACAATATATAAATTAAAAACAAGAAAGAGTAAGTTGAGGCGGGCCGCGTAGACCCACCCCAACCATTCACGCGGGCCGTATGAGGGTTATACCGGATTCCTTTGATTTCTTAAAGCTCAAGCGGGTCGCGTAAAGATCTTCGATTAGTTAACGCGGGCCGCGAGAGGTTGGAAAAGTGGCGCAGCCTTGGGCCGCCACGTAGCAAACACCCGTCAAGCCTACACATCAACTCAGCATAGCTATACGTTGACTTTGGGTCAACGCGGGCCGCGTAAGACTTGTCCCCATTTGACGCGGGCCGCGAGAGAGTCCAGTATCAGCCCTATAAATTGGATCGTCGAGCCTTCAGTCTGCTTCGTTCAAAATCAATTCTTTCTCTCTCAAAATTAAATAGTGGGCATTATACACGGGCATTATACCCCCCTAATTAGCGAAGCTCTGCCTCGTTGTAAGTATCATAACCCCTGGATACGTATTAGATATTCTGCCCGATTGATTTAGGGTTCCGTAACGGCTGTCGCGGTTCTGCCCGACGTAGTCGTTGGAATACCGTCTCGGGGAGAATATTACTAATGTTAAAATGGGTTATTATACTAACGCGTGTGCATTGTTTATTTAATTAGACTATAACCAAGGAATCACAAAGGAAAGCCTTATCATAGCAATGTGAGTTGATCCACTTTTTGTTAAATGTTTTTACAAAACCTTGCATACTTTTCTATGCAAGTAACAGTTATTGAGTATTTGTAAAGAATACAATTATCACGGGTATGTTGGGGTTTTGTATACAAAATTGGTTACAACCTGGATAGGAAACCTGGATATGGAGTAACATTACCACAAGTCGGGTATCGACAGTACCATGAGTGATAATTGATATAACTTGGAAACAAATGTAATTGCGGGATCGCCCTCAATACTGTTCACTGTGATTTTTATTTAAACTTGATTAAACTGGGATTCACTCACCAGTATTTCCTGCTGATAAAATGTTTTAAACACGTGTTTCAGGTAATTTAGTGTAAAGCCAATAGAAGCCAGCTGGAGAGCACTGAAGGCTTGGAAAAGTGGCAATAAAGTTACCTGAAATAAAATAGATGTTTTTATTAAATAAAATAGGATTTATTCCTATAAAAATGTATGTACTGAAAAACTTGGGTTTTATCCCATGTGTTTAATATAATGAAAATATGGTGGTTTTACTCTGATAAAATATTTCCTAACTACGGTCCTGATGAAAAATTCCGCTGCCAAATTAGACAATACACGATACCACCGAAACTGGCTCACGGCCGCCCGTTCCTGAGGGATCGGGGGTTGTGACAGGAGGTGGTATCAGAGCTATGCCACTGGTTCAAGCCAAAGAAGTGTTCTGCTGACACTTAAGATTTAAATTCTGTGTTAGGAAATAACTTATGTAATTATGTGTTTTATATTATTTGCTTATTTGTTAGTCTACAGTATGGGTAAGTAAAAGATTTCGAATATCTATTGTCAATTAGATAATTTACGAAAAGATAAGGGAACCTCATTTCAACCAAATCCCTCAGGATATTCAGCAGATATTGAAAAAGGAATATTCATAAGTAAGACACAGTCTAAGAAACCATTTGCCACTAGAAAAAGAAGCAGAATTATTAGAAAAAGTCAAGAGAAAGTAAAGAAGTCACAACCAAAGGGAATAATAAGAAACCATTTATTCCATATTTAAATATATATATATATATATATATACATCATACTGTCAAAGCCACATTTCAAATATCACAACAGGGATATAAAACTTTATTTAATTACTTATAAAACAATGAATACAAACTTAAATTATTTAATATCAAATAGAAGTATTACAGCTATCTGTAATTTATAAATAGTTACCACAAACCATAAATAGAAATGGAATATAGTTTTATTTCAATATAAACTATTGAATTATTTGTGACTATTTTTAAGCGCACTATATTGCAGTTATGCAAAATAAAAATGGTATATCTCTCATATAGATACTTGATATTAAATTACATCCCATAGTTATAGCTATAGTAGATAAACCCAAAATTTTATTATGGAATATAATTATATGATACAGTATTAAATACTCCTCATGATCAAAGGTACCATTATTCATTATGACCTACTATGGGAAAATGAATTAGATAAACAATGGGTAAATCTCCATATATTAGCCACTACAGCAGTAAATACTAACTTATATTAAATAGTTGAACCGCCAAACCAGTATTAGCACCCATGCCACCTATGAGCCAGAAATTTTAAAGAAATTTTACCCATTAAATAAACAACCTAGTAAGAAAAAAGGAAAAAAAAAAAAAAAAAAAAAAAAAGATTTTAGGAATTAATAAAATTTAAAAGATTGCTTTAATAGATTGAGCCAAAGCAAATTTTGAAACCCAGGTCTACCAATTTACCACTCCATTTTATTCCTTCTAGTTTGTAAACAGTTGGCCATAAGACTTTATACTTTCATAATTTTACGTTGGGATTATTTGTAAAGGTTTCTATTAAAATACTTAGCGATAAAATAAATGGTTAAATGAATATGAGGGATATTCATGATTAAATAAAATCATTTAAATTTTTTTTGAAATTTGGGTTGGTTGGACTACGTAGAAATGCCTAAACATTGAAAACATTTCTACAAATCTTTAATAATAAGATATGTTCAGAATAGGTCTTATGCATGGAAATAATTAATATAAGATTAACCAGTCATATTAATTGTAGGATTGTATATCCTAAATTATAAAGAAAAGTATTTAAGACAGCTTGGCTAATGTATAATAGTTAAATAATACAATATTAGTAAATAAGTTGAGTTGATAAATTGGATGTTAAACTTACTTTAAGTAGTTTCGAAGTTTTCATACTTTAAAAAGATTATAATAAAGATAAAGGAGATGAGATTGAATTGTGATTGGTTAAATAATGGAGATGGAGATTCTCATAAAATAACTATAGTAATAAAATACCAGTGATATAACCGTGACACAAATAAATTTTATAAAGTCAGTTACGTGAATCTATAAAAGATTTATTTAATTAAATGCTTGAAAAATAGATCTCAAATATGTACGAAATAAAGTATTAATCTTAACATATTTTGAATATAAAAACCACATATTTTGATAGTATGGGATGAAGTAAGCTACAGAGGGCAAAATAATCATAAATGTTATGTGTTTTAAGCTTATACTATATATTTATATATATATATATACCCGCTATATTGTTATAACTAAAGTTTTCAATTACAGAAAGTAATTTATATATAATACATATATCTCTGGGCAACCCATAAATACCATGTCATGAGTCACATATGCATAATGTTTTTAAATCTTAAAAATATACTATAATGGATTCTTATAAAGGAAAGGGTAAGAATGTGATACTTGGAATAAATATATAGATGGTTACTTGAGCAGAAACTTTAAAGTAATATAAATAGTAAACCTGGTATAGTTTAACCCATTAGTTAAAAATGAAATTGTTCTTATGAGTCCAGAAAACTTATAATTTGAGTAAATTATTTCCCTAAACTTTTAATTCCAAAATAGTATATTTGACAAGAAATTTATACTATTATAAAAAGATAAATAAAGTAATGGGAATAAGCTTGATGATTGGTACCATCAGAGGGATAATTATTACTTTATATATATTGCGTATATATATTACATAAGTTTAAATATTAAACTAAAAATTTGAAAGTTTCGTTTGTTTCTAAATAATAAATATACACATGTATATACATAATAGAATTTCTTGATGGTATACCCAACATAATATCTTCTGTAAGATAAACATAAGAGAAAATATCATTGGTGGTTCTTATGAAAATATGAAGTCATATAAGAATAAATTCTGAAACATAGTATGTTTTAAAATACCATCTGTTTCAATAAAATATTTTGTGCATCGGAATCTCATAAGCATGAATAGAGTTAGCTGGAAGCATACTTATTACATTGAACCTAGCTATAATATCAATGGAAACAATGATATAATTAAAACTCCATTCTCCAACCAAAAGAAAACTACAACCATAATAATATCTATGCTTAAATGAAAGAGTTACGATATTGATATTCACTGGTAACAACCAGGACAATATTTAGACTTGAATCTAAGAAAAATGCCTTAGTATAAAGCTTTGAGATAAACTAATTACTTGCGTAGATAAAGTGTGATGGTTATTGGTATCCCGTGAGGATAATGACTAGAACAGTGCAAGTATGATAAATAAGCGATAACAACTGGCCACTGTTATTTCTTGTTTATTGATACTACTCGGTTCTAGAATATTATCCAACATGAGAATACTAATTTCCATATTCCTTGATACAAGCCATAATAAATGATGTACTTCTGAAATCAATAATTGAGAAAATTCTATTTAGGGGAAATACAATGATAACTACCTCTCCGGCAAGTCTGGGTATGATGTGGTATACACTCCAGCTTGTCCGGGTGAGATGAGGGTACCTCTCCGGCGAAACCGGGTGAGATGGGGTATATGTTATGACAATGAAATTCCCTAAATAGTACCATGACTTGATGTCTGACCTGTCTTTGGAAATATGAATCTGTTAAATACATTGACCTTATGAATGGTGTGTATATTACAGTATGTGAAATATGTGATTATATAGATATATATATATATATATCTATGAGAAAATCCAAAGACCATATTGATTGACAATTAGAGATAAATCACGAACAAGTGTGTCAATGATAATTCTAGACTTAATTATCAGGAATCTCTCTCGTATACGTCTATAATTCCAATGTCAAACATTATTTCGTTTGATCATCAGTCTCGAAACTCGTGCGACAAGACGAACGACGGGAACCCTATAAGTTGGGACGCTATGGAAAGTATAAGATTTCTCTTTGCGATTATTAATCCTGTAACCAAAAGTTGTGCTAAAACACAAAACATCTAAACACTTATAGAAGTCGTTTTACTTTTATTAAGAGCTCTTGAGAAGATAAGAGTAACAGCGACTAAATATATTTACAAGAACACTTTTTCCCTATAATTCTACAAAGATTTACCATTCAGAACCCTTAAATTTATTTGAAATGACAGGAATACATACCTAACTGATAAATCTTTAGTTGTACCTCTTCAAAGTTATGGAGGTAAATGAAGAATTTAAATTCATTAAAAGATCATACCAATTAAAGATAAGAATCTCAAACCATAGAGAATAGTTCTGGTCAAAGTAAAGTGAAATTCAAAATAAAGACCAGAATATATCTAGAAACTAAACTATCTAAAAATATTCATTCATATTTCAGGGAATCTCGAGGACGAGATTTAAATCAAGGTGGGGAGGATGTAACATTCCCAAAATTTTTAGTTATATAAAATATATAAACTTATTAAGAGAATACATCATGGGTAAGTTGACCAAATGGAAATATGAGATATTTTGGGCAAGCGTAAGAAATCATTTAATAATTAAATTATAAAAATACTTTATATTTGAACCTACTCTGTTTTTAATAAAACTTGGTTCAAATTGTAGATAAAATTATTCTCATCCTAATGGCATATTCATTATTTTATAAAACGTTATATTTTAGAACCTATACGCGCCAAATAAATGAAATAGTTAAATTAATTATAATAATAATAATATATTATAAAAGCTAAATTTACATTTGAAATTCATTTTTTGAATTACATGCCTCGTCTGCATGTGTATAATTTTAAAAGAAAGAATTTAAAATTAGTATTAGGAAACTAGATGGGGGTACGTGTCTTCATGACTCTAAAACGAATCATTGTTTGACGTGATCCAGAAGTTCCCTTCATATATAAATAGAAGCATTATACAACGACTTCACATTTGCCCAAACCTTCTTTCCATTCTCTTATATCACTATCATTCTCTCTCTCTCAAAAATTATATTTTTCCACCCATAATAATAATAATAATAAGGTCCTGCCCCGTTTTAAGTATTTTAACCCTTGACCACTGATACCCTGTCCGACTGACGTAGGGCCCCGTAACGTATGTCAAGGCTCTGCCTACATTCGTTGGGGTTCTGTCTCGTGACGTAGGGACAAAGTAGGATTGGGTTACTATACTTGATGTGGGTGCACTCTATATTTTATTAAATAACCCAGGAGTGATACCCAAAATATAACAACCCTCCTAAAACATCCCTGACACCCTACACTTCCTAAAATACACCCCGTATGTGAAAACCAAGCCCGAAATACAATATATAAATTAAAAACAAGAAAGAGTAAGTTGAGGCGGGCCGCGTAGACCCACCCCAACCATTCACGCGGGCCGTATGAGGGTTATACCGGATTCCTTTGATTTCTTAAAGCTCAAGCGGGTCGCGTAAAGATCTTCGATTAGTTAACGCGGGCCGCGAGAGGTTGGAAAAGTGGCGCAGCCTTGGGCCGCCACGTGGCAAACACCCGTCAAGCCTACACATCAACTCAGCATAGCTATACGTTGACTTTGGGTCAACGCGGGCCGCGTAAGACTTGTCCCCATTTGACGCGGGCCGCGAGAGAGTCCAGTATCAGCCCTATAAATTGGATCGTCGAGCCTTCAGTCTGCTTCGTTCAAAATCAATTCTTTCTCTCTCAAAATTAAATAGTGGGCATTATACACGGGCATTATACCCCCCTAATTAGCGAAGCTCTGCCTCGTTGTAAGTATCATAACCCCTGGATACGTATTAGATATTCTGCCCGATTGATTTAGGGTTCCGTAACGGCTGTCGCGGTTCTGCCCGACGTAGTCGTTGGAATACCGTCTCGGGGAGAATATTACTAATGTTAAAATGGGTTATTATACTAACGCGTGTGCATTGTTTATTTAATTAGACTATAACCAAGGAATCACAAAGGAAAGCCTTATCATAGCAATGTGAGTTGATCCACTTTTTGTTAAATGTTTTTACAAAACCTTGCATACTTTTCTATGCAAGTAACAGTTATTGAGTATT
The DNA here is from genome assembly GCF_002127325.2 of Helianthus annuus. Lineage (NCBI taxonomy): Eukaryota > Viridiplantae > Streptophyta > Magnoliopsida > Asterales > Asteraceae > Helianthus > Helianthus annuus. The sequence continues at coordinate 161,948,232 of NC_035443.2, forward strand.
TGTAAAGAATACAATTATCACGGGTATGTTGGGGTTTTGTATACAAAATTGGTTACAACCTGGATAGGAAACCTGGATATGGAGTAACATTACCACAAGTCGGGTATCGACAGTACCATGAGTGATAATTGATATAACTTGGAAACAAATGTAATTGCGGGATCGCCCTCAATACTGTTCACTGTGATTTTTATTTAAACTTGATTAAACTGGGATTCACTCACCAGTATTTCCTGCTGATAAAATGTTTTAAACACGTGTTTCAGGTAATTTAGTGTAAAGCCAATAGAAGCCAGCTGGAGAGCACTGAAGGCTTGGAAAAGTGGCAATAAAGTTACCTGAAATAAAATAGATGTTTTTATTAAATAAAATAGGATTTATTCCTATAAAAATGTATGTACTGAAAAACTTGGGTTTTATCCCATGTGTTTAATATAATGAAAATATGGTGGTTTTACTCTGATAAAATATTTCCTAACTACGGTCCTGATGAAAAATTCCGCTGCCAAATTAGACAATACACGATACCACCGAAACTGGCTCACGGCCGCCCGTTCCTGAGGGATCGGGGGTTGTGACACCATCAATCTATTGATAACCCACACCCTAAATCTTTTATAAATGCACTGTGGTTTCATTAAATTATGGAGGCCCTATAGTTTTGGTGGCCCAAGGCCCAAGCCTCATTTGGCTTACCCTTGGGCCGGCCCTGCTGATTTTCTTAAACGACGCCCCATGTGACTTAACAGAAACGTGCCAAGGACCTCAAGTATACTAAAATACATGTACTCAATTATTAAATTTCAAAACATGAATAAATGCAGATCTTACTCAACAATCCAACATGATTGGTACTAGAAGTGTACTAGAAGTATTCTGAAAAAATGGTAGTTAAAACAAAGGCACTACTTAAATTCCATGAAATCTGTTTAAGGATATAGTATATAATTAATGTAAGGGAAAAAAAAAACCTGTGCTATAAAGTGGGAAGAAGTCTTTGTCGGAATTTGAAAGTTGCTGCCACTTTACAATTACTGGTGGCATAAAAATTTCAAGGTATTTGGGCTGCAATTAAAAAAAATAAGCAATGAGGTGAAAAATATATAAAAAAGGAAAGAACATAAAAGATTAAAAAAAGACTGATGCTACTATAGAGCATAGAATGCATTACTTGATTCAATTCTCCTCCAACTGCATCCGCTAAAGTGCCAATAGCATCGTAAACGAATTTGATGAGTGGTATCGAAAATACCATTACTAAAAATCCCCAAAAGTGGGTACCAGTACCGAATATACTTAGGTCTCAAGATATCGGCATTCGGACCCGAACTGTACACACATTGTCATATTCTTTTAAAATCCCCAAAAGTAGGTGCCAATGGCAAGAGCATCCGAAATGCTCCGTTTCAATGGAAATTTATCATCTAATAGAGGGCCGAGGAACACTACAATCTGGCAGGGAGACGTCTTTTCTGACCTGTTTTTGGTTTAAATATTTTTGTTAATTAGTCCCGTATTCTGATGCTTGAGCATCCCGTGGCTTGTATTTTCTAAAGTTCAATTGGTCTATCTAAGTTACTTGTAAAAGTTCAGTTTAAACATTTTTGTCAATTCGAACCGTTTTCTGATACGTGAGCAGTCCGTGGGCTGAATTTCAAAAACTTCAGCTGGTCACAAAACTCATATGATCTGTGCAGTTCAGATAACTTTTTTGAGACGTGTAGCGTATAACGTGAAATAAAAAAAAGTAATAGTTGCGAGAACAATTTAAATTTTCAATGCAGGGTTTCTTTGCTGTGATATTACCATGTTACATCATGACTTTTGTTTCTCCTTTTAGCACCCGCATTTGAAACGGAGGCGCCGTGCCTCCAGTGTTGATGATGTTCCTTCTTCCAATGTTTTCTTTCCTACTAGAAGTGCCACCCACAGGCAGACTGCGTTTCGCGCAGCCATTGCACGTTCTAGGGTTCAAAGAAGTATTCCCAGTGATTCGGATGTGTCCCAGCCTATTTCTATACAACAGTTGGATCATTCAACACCTGCTGAGTATCTGGATCTGGGGTGTTGTACAGAAGTTTGCGAGCATTGTCAGGCGCTGTTTTGGTATGATGAAAGGTTGGTTTCGTCTCCAGTAAATCTTGGTCCTAAATACAACAAGTGTTGCAAGGCTGGAAGAGTTGTGCTTCCATACCCAGTTCAACCCTCCCGACTTACTAAAGGTTAAAGAACACTAACTCGATTCACTCTTTCCCTACAACCGTACTTGTGACACTAATTAACTTACTTAAGACCCTATAAGCACCATCCTCCCTATTATATTAGGGCTCTTGGAGTGGTCAAATAAAAACGCAATAGTCGCCATCGCCATGAGTTACTAACTCGCTTGCTACCAACGGCTCTGTTGTATGAAAAATCCACTTGTCAACTTAGAAATAAGACACTAAATAGCACAGCTTTAATAACAACCAAATATTTAGTCACAATATATAGTTTTACGATGACTTAGTTTTGTCGCGCCGCGTTGAAACCTAGTTTGTTTAATAACGAACAATCAATTTTTTATTTCTCTTTCTCTCATGACTATATATATGTGTGTATATATATAAATATGTTTTTATTAATGTAGTTTCAATTTGGTTCACACGATGTTTCCACTGAACATGATGTTGACGGATTAGAAGAACTAGATAGGACGGTAATAAAAAATTCAAATATGTGTGTGTGTTTAAGTACTGTGTGTGTTTACCAAATTTTTGAAAACTTGTTTGTTAAATAATGTGGTTTTCCGAACACGAGGTTCATGTTGAACAACCTCAAACTCCGATGTTGGCAAAGCAAAATATATTGGAGGCCTTGTGGAAGATCCAGAATTTGCGAACTGCCTTTGAAGTTAACAAAAAAGACGGGATTACCCCTGACTTAACGGAGAAAAATGGATGGAGTTAACGAACCGGATGAAACTGACAATATTTTAAACCTTCTAGATCCAGACGCAGAAAAACAAATCTTTTGACGAAAGTCACAAAATTGGCCAAACCTCATGAACAAAAAAGGCAATTTACTCTTTATTTTATTTGTGTTTTTTAGATGTTTTGTTGTTAATCTTACATCTTAAATTGGGTTGTCCATTAAAATTGTTGCCATTTAACAGTGAAGTGAAGTAAAAGTTTTGAAGGCATGAATCAAGTATTAAGGTTTCTCTTGATATTAAGAACTAAGTACCAATGAATCAAGTAGTAAAGAGTTTTGTCAAGGTGGTTTTGTTTGGTAGTGAAGATATGAAGAAAATTGAGTTGGGTTACATTTAGAAGATTTTAAGATTCCAGTTAAAAACAGGTTAAATAAGGTCAGTTGTTTCGGATTTTACTGTTGGTTGAGTTTTTTTTGTTTAACTGTGTGTGCAGGGAGCCACAGAGGTTTGTTGATCCAGCCAATGGAAGAAGCGAAATTGCAGATGGATGGTCAGGTTTTTCAAGGGAGAAAGCCGACGGTTATTTTTGCTGAGGAGAATCGGAAGAAACCGGCTGATATGAGATCAAGAGAACGCAGGCTAGTATATTTGAATTTTTATTACCTAGGGCTGCAAACGAACCGAATGAACACGAAGAAGGCCTTGTTCGTGTTCGTTTGTTAAGGAAAATATATATGTCTTCATGATCTTTTCATGAACACTAACCAAACGCGATTTTCTATTCGTGTTTACATGTTTTAATTATTTTCATGCATCCCATGTTTCCATGTTTTGCTACACGTTCCTTAGATTCAGTTTTCAATTCATGTATTTAAGAACCATCTTGTGTTAATAAGAAAAGTAGAGAAAATTCTTCCAGGTTTCGTGTTTCTTTTCTTATCTAATTCTTGGAGTCTAACCCGCTCAAAGGGTCCAATCTTAGGAGAGTGGTTATCTCGAATAAACCTCTAACATCCAACTAAACGAACAAAATTTCTTGTTTGTGTCCGTTCATGTTTTAAACGAACGAAACAAACAAAACTTCCCGCGAAATGGTTCACGAACTGTTCGCTTAACGTTAGGTTTGTTTGCAGCCCGATTATTACCTTCTATTTACATTTGTTGTTTAGATATTGAAGCCTGCGATATAGGCAGCAGCAGGCTCTTGGTTATATGCTAATCGATTTTTTATATGAATAATAACTAAACGAACAAAATTTCTTGGTTGTGTCTGTTCATGTTTTAAATGAACGAAACAAACAAAACTTCCCGCGAAAATGGTTCACGAACTGTTCACTTAACGTTAGGTTTGTTCGCAGCCCGATTATTACCTTTTATTTACATTTGTTGTTTAGATATTGAAGCCTGCGGTATAGGCAGCGGCAGGCTCTTAGTTATATGCTAATCGATTTTTTTATATGAATAATGGTCTTGTAGAGGTGGAAGGGGAAGCAGATACTGTCACGGCCCCCGACCCGGTTTGACCCGTTTCAGGGGCCGCGGGACAGAATTCCCGTGGTATCTGATTTAGGCGACAGCGGAAGTCTTTTATTACAGGATCTTTTCACCGGAAAATGCTCGTTTCATATATATTACACAAAGTTTAAGGGATAATTCCCATAATTTACAATAAGTTGATTTCACACAGAAATCTTTATTTTCCGAAACATGTTTTATTGGTTTATTTACACTGAGCCACTTCCCTGAGCTTGATTGTGCTTTTACTGCACTTTTCCTGGATCACACAGATCACCTGAAACATGTTTGAAAAAGGTTTTGTCAGCGGGAAATACTGAGTGAATCATTCCATTTTCTAAAACGACCCGTTAGTTATAATTTTACAGTATTAAGAGCGATTACAATGTTTCTATCAACCAATTATCAAGAATGGGTATTTGTCACTCGACCGGATCTGTGACTGTGGTCATACCACTATTGGGTCCCGTCGCCCCGATAGTGACGGCTAACTCACACAGAGTAATAATCACTCACATAGAGTGATACTCACTCACATAGAGTGATAAAATAGTAATGTGCACAATACCCCACATACCCGCTGTAATTTGGTGATTACAAAGACTTAATCCCTGTAATTATAACCTTGAAAATAATTTGGAGTTTTGTAATACTTACTCACAAACTGTGAGAAAACAGTTTAAAAAGAAGAATGACTCACATTGCAGATTAACGAGCAAATAGATAATGCCTACTGATTAGCCTTGATTACACCTAGTTTAACACAATGCACACACAGGCAGGTTAGTAACTAATACAGCAGTTACGTCAATTCACGAGATTAAACCCTCACAACGATTAATCAGTGCAATACTCGATAATTCAATCGGATTCACAACGAATAACAGAGCATAGTCCGAATTCGAACATCACTCAAATATTCAAGTCGAAATCACGACGAATAATCAAAGTACAAGCTCAATTGAGCAGCACCCGGACTATCGTTGGATAGTTATAATCGATCGGACGTTGAATCGTAATAGCGATCGAGTTATTACCCTGATTGCGGCAGCGTCTCGTGATCGTGTGTGTGTGTTTAGACTGAATTACGAAATAACAGAACGTTCACAGAGAACTTGTGAAACGTTTTAACACCCCTGGTTGTCTGCCAATGTCGGCTATTTATAGCAGAAATTTCGACATGCTTACGGACCGTATGCCTAACCCCTTACGGTCCGTAAGGGAACCTGGTCTGCTTACGGTCCGTAAGGCTAACTCCTTACGGTCCGTAAAGGGTCTAGCCTACTTCCTAGCCTAGCTGAGTTCGGTTGTAGCTTAGTTGAGTCAATAAAATCAGCCAATCACATTTAGCAACGAATTTAATCAAGATAATTACCAATTAGGGTTTGCCCCCCTCGAGTTTTAGGGGCCCTGATCCTGATTCCGATTATTTCAAAAATTTCAGGGTTTATGCCAAATTACTTGGGTGTCTTAATTAGGGTTTTCTTATAGGATAATTATTATCCTAATTACCGGTTTTATTGACAGTTGTTACATCCTCCCCACCTTAAGAAAAATCTCGTCCTCGAGATTTACTGGAAGAGATGTGGGTATTTTCGTTTTATTTCTGATTCCAGCTCTCAAGTGTATTCTGGCCCTCTTTTTGAATTCCATTTAACTTTGACCAATACCAGTCTCTTATGCTTGAGGAATTTGACTTTTCGATCTTCAATTTCTAATGGTTTCTCTACAAATTTTAACTTTTCGTTGACCTCTATTTCCTGAAGAGGTACTACCAGGGATTCATCTGCTAAACATTTCTTGAGATTGGATACATGGAATACATCATGTACTCCAGCCAATTCTTCTGGTAGTTGTAACCGATAAGCTACTGGTCCTATTCGTTGAATCACAGGGAATGGTCCAACGTATCTCGGACTTAGCTTTCCTTTCTTACCGAATCGTACTATACCTTTCCAAGGAGAAACTTTTAAAAGTACTTTATCTCCGACTTGAAATTCTAAAGGTTTGCGACGATTATCTGCATAGCTCTTTTGACGATCTCGAGCTGTTTTCAGTCTTTCCTTTATTTGTGTTATCTTGTCAGTAGTTTCTTGTACAATTTCAGGACCTGATAATTGACTTTCTCCGATCTTTGCCCAGCATACTGGAGTTCTGCATTTGCGTCCATACAGTGCTTCGAATGGTGCAGCTTCAATGCTTGAATGATAACTATTGTTATAGGAGAATTCTATTAATGGCAAATGGCTATCCCAATTACCACCAAAGTCAATTACACATGCTCGGAGCATGTCTTCTAACATTTGGATTGTTCTTTCACTCTGTCCGTCCGTTTGTGGATGATATGCAGTACTTAGATTTAGTCGAGTTCCCATTGCTTTCTGAAAACTTTTCCAGAAATGAGAAGTAAATCGACTATCTCTATCCGATACAATGGAGAGTGGGACTCCATGTAGGGATACTACTTCGTCCACGTACAGTTGTGCTAACCTTTCCATGCTAAAGGTTTCTTTCATTGGTAAGAAATGAGCTGATTTGGTTAATCGGTCTACAATTACCCAAATTGCATCATTACCTCTTTTGGTTTTGGGTAACTTAGTAAAAAATCCATTGTTATAAGTTCCCATTTCCACATAGGCATTTCTAGTTGTTGAAGTAATCCTGAAGGTTTCTGGTGTTCAGCTTTAACTTGTGAACAAGTTAAACACTTGGATACGTATTCGGCTATATCCTTTTTCATTCCTATCCACCAGAAGTTGTTTCTTAAATATTGGTACATTTTATTGTTTCCTGGGTGCATGGTATACCTAGATTTATGAGCTTCTTCTAGAATTGTATTCCTTAACTCTCCTTGTTTAGGTACCCAAATTCGTTTCTTATGGAATCTCCAAATTCCATCATTTCCTTGTTCTAATTCTTTTAGGTAACCTTTCATTCCTTCAGCATCATCTTTGATTGCTGTTTTCTGAACTTCTTTGATTTGTGCTATTAAATCTACTTGGAGATTTAATCTCAGAGCACGGACTCGTTTCTGCTTCTCATGGTACTTATGACTTAAGGCATCGGCAACTACATTTGCCTTTCCTTCATGATATTGAATATCACAATCGTAATCACTTAGCATTTCCATCCATCTTCTTTGCCTCATGTTTAATTCTTTCTGCCCAAATATATATATCTTAAACTTTTATGATCTGTATAGACAGTAAACTTACTTCCGTACAGATAATGTCTCCAGATTTTAAGGGCAAAAATTATGGCTCCTAATTCTAAATCATGGGTCGTATAATTCTCCTCGTGCTTTTTCAATTGCCTAGAAGCATACGCAATTACTTTCTTGCGTTGCATCAACACACATCCATAGCCTAACTTTGAAGCATCACAATATACTTCAAAGTCTTCTGTTCCTTCGGGTAAAGCTAAGATTGGTGCATTTGTCAACCTATGCTTTAAAATCTTAAAAGCTTCTTCTTGTCTAGGTCCCCATTCAAACTTAGCAGCTTTACAGGTTAACTTGGTTAAGGGTACAGCTATCTTAGAAAAATCTTTGATAAATCGTCTATAGTATCCAGCTAAGCCTAGAAAACTTCTTATCTCCATTGCTGTTTGTGGAACTTTCCATTTTGTAATTGCTTCTATCTTAGCAGGATCTACATGAATACCTTCGTGATTTACCACATGTCCTAAGAATTGCACTTCTTGCAGCCAAAATTCACATTTCGAGAATTTGGCATAAAGCCTTTCTTTTCTTAACAATGTTAAAAGAACGTGTAAATGCTCACAGTGTTCTTGTTGGCTTTTGGAGTAAATAAGTATATCGTCGATGAAAACGATTACAAATTTATCCAGGTATGGTTTACAGATTCGATTCATCATGTCCATGAATGCTGCTGGGGCATTCGTTAATCCAAAGGGCATGACTGTAAACTCATAATGACCATACCTAGTTCTGAAAGCAGTTTTCGGTATGTCCTCTTCTTGCACTTTCAACTGATGGTATCCAGATCTTAAATCTATCTTTGAGAAGTACCTAGCTCCTTGAAGTTGATCAAAAAGATCATCAATCCTAGGTAATGGGTATCGATTCTTAATTGTAACCTTATTCAATTCCCTATAATCAATACACATTCTCATCGATCCATCTTTCTTTTTCACAAACAACACTGGTGCACCCCAAGGGGATGAACTAGGTTGTATGAATCCTTTGCTTAGTAATTCATCTAATTGCTTTTTCAATTCTAGCATTTCAGTAGGTGCTAATCTATAAGGTGCTTTAGCTGTTGGTGCAGTACCTGGAATTAAATGAATTCTAAACTCAACTTCTCTATCAGGTGGTAATCCAGGTAATTCTTCTGGAAAAACGTCTGGGTATTCAGACACTACCGGGATGTCCTGAAGTTCCTTATCTTTAGTGTTAATGATTACGGAAATCATGTACACCATTTCCTGCTTTCTCGAATAACTAGCCAATTTCATTACAGAAATGAATTTTAATGGCTTTCGAGGTTTATCTCCAATAATCAAAATTACTTCTCCGGAAGGTGTTTGAATTTCTACAGCATTTTTATCACATAGGATTCGTGCATGGTTGGCTATTAACCAATCCATTCCTAATACTACATCGAATCTGGCTAAATTCATTGGTAACAGATTTGCAGAAAACTTATGGCCTAACAATTCTATTTTTCCTTCTTGCCAGACTTTATCTATTTTCACAGAATTTCCTTCTGCGGTTTCTACTGTGAAGATTTGCCTAAGAGTGGTTAAAGGTAACTTAAGATCTTGGCAAAATGAAGTATTTATAAAACTTTGGTTTGCACCAGAGTCAAATAATACTTTTGCAAACACATCATGTACTAGGAACGTACCAGCTATCACATCTGGAATGAGTTCGGCCTCTTGAGTGGTTAGCTGGAATGCTCGTGCATTTCTCTTGGTTGCTCCTTTAGCTGGTTTGGCTTGGTTGGCTATAGGCTTTGCTAATTTAGGACATTCAAATTGGAAATGGCCTCTCTCTCTGCAGTTATAACAAATTCTGGTTTTCTTCCTGCAGTCTTCCTCCCGATGTCCTTTCATCTTGCAAAAATTGCAAACTAGGTTGCATTGTCCATAATGCTTCTTTTTGCAAATTTTGCAGAGCGGAGATGCTGAGGATTGCCCCGTTCCTCTTTTCTTGGTATTGCCCACACGAAATCCTTGAGTAATCTTTTGCGCCAATTCCTTCTTGCGATCTTCCTCCCTCGTGCGTACCAATTCATCCGTTAGGGTATTAGCTAATTCTACAGCATCGTCAATAGTACGAGGTCTCGCAGCTTTAACGATGTTTTGGATTTCACTAATTAACCCCCAGATGTAACGAGAAATAAGTACCGGTTCTTGCGAAGCCAGCGTTGGCACTACCCTTGCGTATTCAAAGAATGTTGAAGTATAGCCCCGACAATCTACCCCTGTCATACGGTGACTGAGGAATTTGTTTGCCATTTGATCTTTTTCATATTCGGGACAGAATTTTCTTTCTACCAGATTCTTAAATTCTTCCCAACTTATGGCATAGGCTATCCTTCTTCCTTTTGCTTGGAGGACCGTATTCCACCATTCTAGCGCTCCTTCTTTGAACAGATTTGATGCATACATCACCTGATCCTCTTCGGCACATTTTCTTATTGCGATTACTGCTTCGGTTTTCTCTAACCAACGTAGTGTTGCAGTTGCCCCTTCGTTACCTGCAAATTCAGTGGGTTTGCAAGCAAGAAATTCTTTGTAAGTGCAACCAGGCGTTGCAGCTTTGATTCTTTTCGGAAGTGGGACTTGTTGTGGATCATGATTATTATGATTGCCGCCTCCATTTATGTTGTTACTGCCGTTATCTTCCAGTGTACGTTTACTTGGATTTACTTGTTGTGGTTCGGCAGGTTTTTGAACAGCAGCCACAATTTCTGGAATAGCATGGGCTATCCCTTGGGCGATAAAGTGCTCGATATCTTGTCGAGTTATATATTGATCTTCCTGTTCTTGCTCAGATTGATTCATTTCGTTAATTGGTTCATTGTTAGCGTTTTCCATCTGCTAATTGGTAGGAATTTATTAGCGTCTAATTTATTAGTAACAAAATTCACACAGACGAACACATAAATTATTGCAACATACAAGCATAACCAAAATTATCGATTCCTCGACTTTTACTTTGTTATGGTATATTGTATATGCATCCGTACACACCGTATCTTACAGAGTTTTATTGCCCATTTTACAGAGTTTTTAGGTTACTATTTACACTATTATACAATACGGGTGCCTGATTTTTTTTTTCTTGTTGGTTTGACTGACAGTCCTAATAACGATGCTCCCTTTCGTCGTACTTCCAAGTTAGATGCTCCCCCATTTCCCTGATCCTATTACCTGTACCTATCAGTTCTTCACCAAACTGACGGAGTTCAGCCAGGTTTTCATTACTCATGGGAGGATTCGGGATTGGTTCTGGGTCAAATTGTGGAAGGAAACTATAGGGACTGTTGACTATGTTTTGGAATTGCCAGTCGTTTGTCCACCATTCTTCTAGTTCACCTAGTGGTCGGGTGTGGACTAAAGGTTCAGGAATCGCTGGTGCTACGTTTAAAGGAAATTGGACTGTAGCTGGGTAAGGATACAAATTAGTGCGGATTGGGCTTATAACCTCACAGTTTCCTAATAGGCGGTCTATTTCATCTTGGAATGTGATTTCTTCCGGTTGTCTAGAACTTTCGCCAATTTCTATCCCCTTTTGCTTAAGGTCTATTCCTATTTCCTTTTCTGGTGGTTTCGAATTCTCTCCAGTTTCTATTTCTTTTCCCTTGCTCACGCTCACAGGGTTTTCTATTTTAGGGAGTCTCCTAGTAGCTGGTTTCCTACGGTGTACTTTCCTCCATCCTACATATCTTCTCTTCTTTTTAGGTTTGGCTTTTTCCAGCGATGGAGCTTGGAATTCCACAGGTTCTTCTATGTCAGCAACATAACCAGTAAAGTCGTAAGAGACTTCGATAGGCACTGGATACAAGTTGAGATTCTGAAATGCTTCCGATATCTCACTCATGCTGCATAGTATATATGCAAAATAAAAAATGCAATGTTAAAACTTTGGAACAAAGTTTAAACAAACAAACACTGAAGTTTTATTGCATTTTAGTTTATACAAAGGACAATAGAAATAAACACACTAGGATTTTATTTATTTACTAGATAGTGATTTTTCCTTACTAGCCCCAACTTATCAGATATTTAAAGATTTGCATTTTCTGCTATAGTAGCTAGCATATAGAGATTTGCCCATTTCCCGTCTATTTTATCTTCCCACGGTGTACTATTACCCAATTCTTGGACTTCTGGGTTAAACCTAACTCTCTTGGTTCGGGGTTTCTTTTTCTCTTGACTCTTTTTAATTATTGAATCCCTTTTCTCCGGGGAAAGAGGATTCTCATAATTTGCCTTGCGGACAAAGATTCCCTCTTCTAAGTTTACTGGGTTTTTAGAAGAAGATGCCACATCTAGTTTATGGTAGATAGCCGACAGCTTTTGTTTACCCATACTGTAACTAACAAATAATTAGTTAATAAACAAATAATCACAGAATAACAACTAGTAGAATTAAGTATTTTATCAAGTACTCAATTCACTATTAGGCTTTAATCAGTGGCTTGATGAGTGGCTCAATGGTAATTATTATTAGCTCTGATACCACCTTAATCCTGTCACGGCCCCCGACCCGGTTTGACCCATTTCAGGGGCCGCGGGACAGAATTCCCGTGGTATCTGATTTAGGCGACAGCGGAAGTCTTTTATTACAGGATCTTTTCACCGGAAAATGCTCGTTTCATATATATTACACAAAGTTTAAGGGATAATTCCCATAATTTACAATAAGTTGATTTCACACAGAAATCTTTATTTTCCGAAACATGTTTTATTGGTTTATTTACACTGAGCCACTTCCCTGAGCTTGATAGTGCTTTTACTGCACTTTTCCTGGATCACACAGATCACCTGAAACATGTTTGAAAAAGGTTTTGTCAGCGGGAAATACTGAGTGAATCATTCCATTTTCTAAAACGACCCGTTAGTTATAATTTTACAGTATTAAGAGCGATTACAATGTTTCTATCAACCAATTATCAAGAATGGGTATTTGTCACTCGACCGGATCTGTGACTGTGGTCATACCACTATTGGGTCCCGTCGCCCCGATAGTGACGGCTAACTCACACAGAGTAATAATCACTCACATAGAGTGAATGATACTCACTCACATAGAGTGATAAAATAGTAATGTGCACAATACCCCACATACCAGCTGTAATTTGGTGATTACAAAGACTTAATCCCTGTAATTATAACCTTGAAAATAATTTGGAGTTTTGTAATACTTACTCACAAACTGTGAGAAAACAGTTTAAAAAGAAGAATGACTCACATTGCAGATTAACGAGCAAATAGATAATGCCTACTGATTAGCCTTGATTACACCTAGTTTAACACAATGCACACACAGGCAGGTTAGTAACTAATACAGCAGTTACGTCAATTCACGAGATTAAACCCTCACAACGATTAATCAGTGCAATACTCGATAATTCAATCGGATTCACAACGAATAACAGAGCATAGTCCGAATTCGAACAGCACTCAAATATTCAAGTCGAAATCACGACGAATAATCAAAGTACAAGCTCAATTGAGCAGCACCCGGACTATCGTTGGATAGTTATAATCGATCGGACGTTGAATCGTAATAGCGATCGAGTTATTACCCTGATTGCGGCAGCGTCTCGTGATCGTGTGTGTGTGTTTAGACTGAATTACGAAATAACAGAACGTTCACAGAGAACTTGTGAAACGTTTTAACACCCCTGGTTGTCTGCCAATGTCGGCTATTTATAGCAGAAATTTCGACATGCTTACGGACCGTATGCCTAACCCCTTACGGTCCGTAAGGGAACCTGGTCTGCTTACGGTCCGTAAGGCTAACTCCTTACGGTCCGTAAAGGGTCTAGCCTACTTCCTAGCCTAGCTGAGTTCAGTTGTAGCTTAGTTGAGTTAATAAAATCAGCCAATCACATTTAGCAACGAATTTAATCAAGATAATTAACAATTAGGGTTTGCCCCCCTCGAGTTTTAGGGGCCCTGATCCTGATTCCGATTATTTCGGAAATTTCAGGGTTTATGCCAAATTACTTGGGTGTCTTAATTAGGGTTTTCTTATAGGATAATTATTATCCTAATTACCGGTTTTATTGACAGTTGTTACAGATACCGTGACCGCAGGCGATTGCCATCGCGTCGCTACTCTCCACCTCCGCACTATTCGAGATCTCGGTCTCGTAGCTATAAGTATTCACCTCCTCCCAAGAGAAGGCATCAATCTAGGTTTGTGTTTGATTGTTTGATTCTCCGGTTTGGCTTTCTTGTCGTTGTGAAAAAATGTTTCGAAGTATATATTATTTATACTTTTGAATTATATAGGTCGTTTTCACCTCGAGGAAAAAGGTATAGTATAGAATGATTGTATTCACGCTCACCGGTAAGAGCGCGCTCTCCACCTTACAATGGGGGGTCTAGGAGTCCTGGTCGAAGTCCCGTCAGAGACAGGTCTCCTCCCCCCTATAATAATGGTTCAAGGAACCCAAGCCAAAGCCCTGAAAGAGAGGAACGGTCACCAATGGGCCGAAGCCCAATTTGAAGTCCAAGTCGAAGCAGGAGCAGGAGCCCTGATCCCCGTGTGCATGCGAGAGTCAAACCAAAGATAGATGCTTCACTTAGCCCTTGAGTAAGAGTCTGCACCCAGCGTGATATGGGTGTGGAACTGCTGTTGTGTTTTTAGAATTTGGACATGATTTCACTTTGTTCAGGTGTTGGTTGTGGCTGTCTTGGTGTTGTTGGCACCTTTTAGTTTTCGAGTATTTTTGTGATTCGAATGCTAATGATTTTGATCTTGAACTGATCTGATTGTTGTGGTATTTAATTCATGGTTAGATACACATGAAGCCAGCCGGTTAGACTAAAGGGTATGGAGAGGATGGGCTTGGAGGGGATGAGCCGCGACGTAGGCGCCACGTAGGATCGGCTTGAAGGGGATGAACCTAGGGGGTGGGGGATGAACCCCTTTATATATATGTATGTATGTATGTATGTATAGATGTATGTGTGTTAGGAGAGAGGAGAGAGGATGGGCTAACCCGGCTGTGAGGAGCCGCTTGAGCCGGGCCAGACATGAGGGGGGTGGTGTGGGGGACCGGCGCCGGGCCTAGCCGGGCCTCAGCCGGGCCTCAGCCGGCCCCCATACCTTCCAGTCTTAAAAGCTCATTTCTAATCAGTTCTGACAAAAACTGATTACTACAGTTTAACCTGTTTTTGAGTGACTAAAAGTACAAAAATCACGAAAAGAGTTAGAACTTTGAAGTGGCATGAATGTGTAGTAGAATAATAAAAAGTTTAATAGTTAGCCTACTCCGTACAGGGGGTCGTCCTCGGGACGTCGTGGGGCGGCGCCGGCCCCCCTCTCCATTTCCCCTGCTACGTTGGCTCGAGATTGTCCTCGCCAAGATGATGAGGACTTGCCTCCCCCCTCTCACACACACATATACATACAACAAACATATATATATTTTAGGGCTTTAGGCCCATCCCTAATCTCCCATACCGAGTAGCCTTAGTGTCATGTGACTCCTGTAAGAGCATTCACAATCAATCCTCTGTAACATTTACAATCAATCCTCTATATTTACTTGAGTGCATCTATACTATATAATAAAAGAAACCAATTTTAGGACACTTATCATTATATTAGGCCATATCTTATGAATAATTATTATATAGTTTAATTAATTTAATTAATCTCTTTTAATTAATTATAGATAACTCTCGTATTAAATATTATTTAGTTTAATCTCTTATAGATAATTATTATTTAGTTTAATTTTAATTTAATCTCTTCTAGAAAAAAATTCATAATTTTTATTAACGAAACATATTTTTTTAATAAAGAGTAAATTGCCATTTTAGTCCCTGAGGTTTGGTCCAAAATTCCATTTTAGTCCAAATAGTTTTTTTCTCCTCTGGATCCCTGACTTTTCCATTTTCTTGCCATTTTGATCATATTGACTAACTCAGTCTAAAAATCTGGTTATAACCAGGGGTATTTTTGACATAACTATTGTGTAGTGATAAGCAGGGGTAGTTTACAACATAATTTATAAACCTCATAATAATTTAATGCCAAAAATACCCCTAATTATAACCTGGTTTTTAGACTAAGTTAGACAATGTGATCTAAATGGCAAGTAAAAGGAAAAGTCAGGGACCCAGAGGATAAAAAAAAACTATTTGGACTAAAATGACAATTTGGACAAAAACTCAAGGACTAAAATGGCAATTTACTCTTTAATAAATTATCTAACCATAAATTTTAAATTTCATTTGACGAAAAGGGAACACACTCAAATATATTAACTCATTTATATCAATTTGGTATATAAACGTCTCCATCTTTGGTTTGCATTTACAAGAAATATTTATTATATAGTTTAGATTGTTCAATCCGTGTAACACACTGGGAACTAACCTAGTATTCTCTATATTTTGTAGAGTGATTATGAGTGTAGGAGAGATAAAATGTATCAGTAAATTGTTCACCCTTTATAATATTTTAATTTTAATATTTTTTGAAAGTGACTGTGAGCGGAGGAGAAAGAACAGTTAAGAGTAAAGTACAGTTTCAGTCCCTAAGGTTAACACCCGCTCGCAAGTTCAGTCCCTGATTCAAAAAATTCGTCCCTGATTCAAAAAATTCAACACATTAATGTCAATTTGATTCAATTAAACCCCTGTGATAAACTGCCGTTACTTCACCGTTACTGAACTTGTTAAATGACTATAATACCCTCCAGGAACCAAAAGTGCAACTACAAAAATTCTTCCTCACTACATATCACAACAAAGCCAAAGAAACTCATGTCTTCCATCAGCAATTGGTGTCATTCTGTTCATATTTGTGATATTGCACCTATCAGTTAGGATTATGGAGTCTGCTTTGATTTTATTTATTGATTTATCTTTGTATAATAAGTATAAATTGGTTTTGAGATTGTGTTAACTTTACTTAAGGAAGTTGAACTCTAAATAGACTCATAATGACCGGTACGTTGATTTGCTGAAATTGGTGTTTCAGTTCCTAGAGAAGAAGGAAGGGTGCAAATGGGGGCTTTTAGATGGATTGTATTTGTTATAAGGGTTTCTAAAATACAAAATTAAGACAATACTCTTCGTTTTCTAGGTAAAAGAACATAAATGCCCAAGTCAACTAACACTTGATTGACAGAAGTTTGTCTCAGGGGTTTAACTGAATCAAATTGACAACATAAGGAGCTGAAGTGTTGAATTTTTTGAAATAGGGACTGAATCTGCGAACGGGTGTTAACCTTAGGTACTGAAAGTATACTTTACTCAAAAAGTAATTATAAAAGTAAAAAAAAAAATATTTATTTAAAAAAGGATAAGAAAAAAGTAGTGATTTTTAGTGTAATTATAGAGATAGAGATAGAGTAGATAATCGATTGTGAATGTCTAAGCAGTAACTAAATTAATCCTTTACAAAGGTATAAGGATGTAGCTAAGAGCTAAATTAAATAAACAAAAAAATTGTAATTAGTTGGTTGAGGGTAGACCCGTTCTCTCACACTGTCCTTTGCTTGGCTCGTAATGGTTTTGCGTTGCCTTTGTTGCAGGTGAAGCGGTGACGTGAAGACTTTCACATCTTCACTAAACATGGTCCTAATAAAAAGTACAAGCATCGTTGACCAATGAAAAAAGTACGTATGTAGCTAATTAAATTAAACAATCTTCTTATAAATTTAGAAAACATTTTTTACTTTGCTAATACTATGCGAATTGCTTAAATAGGGTTACAATTGCGTCCAAGTATGATTTTGTTGTAAATATTGATGGCGTGCTGGGATTTCTACATTTTTGGTTTTTAAAGTTATAATGCTAACAAAACGTGTAC
This sequence comes from Helianthus annuus, assembly GCF_002127325.2. NCBI lineage: Eukaryota > Viridiplantae > Streptophyta > Magnoliopsida > Asterales > Asteraceae > Helianthus > Helianthus annuus. The sequence continues at coordinate 161,965,691 of NC_035443.2, forward strand.
TTTTTTTTTGGGTTTGTTGATTAAAAAATTTGTAATTAAGTTGTAAAACTATTTTTTTTTGTATTTGTAGTTGATCAATTTTTTTACGGAAATTTTATTTACTAAATAAAGACATGATGTACCAAGGATTACATTTTTTATATACAATAATAATAGAATAAAACCAATTGAATAGTAAACTATTTATGAATAGTAAAACTTTAAATTAATAACAAAATACCAAAAACATAGAACTTAATAATTCTTTTATAGCAACAGAAAATGGTAAAAATAAAAGGCAAATTGGAAAATAATAATCTCAGCATTTTGAAATTGGCCAATAATAATCCCAAGTCAGGAAATAGCCAATAATAATCTCACCTCGTCCATTTTTGGAAAATAATACTCCAAATGCTGAAGTGGCACTTTTGTCGTTTAGTGACTGTGGAGTATTATTTTCCAAAAATTGACGAGGTGAGATTATTATTGGCTATTTCCTGACTTTGGATTATTATTGGCCAATTTCAAAATACTGGGATTATTATTTTCCAATTTGCCTAATAAAAATAACATTACGGAACTTACAGTTTTTTTCATAAACCAGAAAATGAAAAAAAAAATAAAGTTTATAAATATTAAATTAAATAATATAGTTGTCACCTTTGAAATTTTAACCAAGGTCCCCAAAACTCAACATGTTATGTTTATTGTTGTCATGAGGCATGTCTTCAAACGTATTAATCATTGAGGTCAATATAGTAATTTCCTCTTAAGTCTTACCTAATAGTTCACCACTATAAAGCAACAATACTTATCACCGATTTTCCTAACTTTCAATTCGTATTCTGCAAATCAAATTGTTTCAAGTGGATAAAAGTTTGATCCATGGATTTAGAATATATTTTTTTTTGTTGATATCGATTTACGTATCCTGATGTTAATCCTGATGTTAAATTTTTCGATCATGATTTCCCTGTTTAATTCTTACGGCATAAATTTAAATTAATTTTGAATAAGGATGGCCAAAATACACGAGCCAACTAACGCAAACGAGACACAAATGAGACGTAGATGGAGCTCGAAAAGCGGTGAAGGCCACCTTAGAAACCGGTCGGAAAGAAGGTAGATGAATGGTGTAGATGTCCGAGTTGTCCATACTAGCCAAGTCAGGAGTGCCATGGGAATTAGCTCCAGTGTCCAGATTCCAAGTGGTGTATGAGTCCGCTTCTTAAAATTTTTAGAATTGCGTTTTCAATGTGAACTCATGAGAAGCGGTCGATCGAGCATATGCACGTGCCAAACTCAACCATACATCCCGAGTGGTTTCTCCTTGGATGTGTTGAAACGAGGACTCGGAAACCGTTGAGATGATAATCATGTGAACGTGAGCATCGTTGGCAATCCAGTTTGTGAAATTAGGATTTGTGGTTGTAGCATTCTCGGTTGAAATTTTTTCTTCTGGGCAAGGTAGAGTGTTGTCAATGTAACAATATAAGGCATTAGCTTTCAAAAACGGTTCCATCATAGCTTTCCAATAACCATAGTTGTTAGGGTTGAGATTAAACGCAAACTTATGTGAATTATGTGATGTTCGTTCTTGAATGTTGAAAGCAGTAATTGTTGTCATACTAAAAAGCGATTGAATTAATACCTGAAACTTACGATTGAAGGCTGTTCTGTTGAAGGCTGTTGGCTGGAAAAAGCAGTAATTGCTCGGTTGTTGATTTCGGCATGAATAGTTGTTTAGGGTTTACAAGTTGATTGGCTCCGATATCATATCAACTCATGATTTCATTCGTTAATTAAAACAAAGGATGCAAAAGGTTTATATATATCCTACAAGTTACAATAGTAGCCCACTAAAATATGATAATTAACATTTGTTTAATAACGAACAATCAATTTTTTATTTCTCTTTCTCTCATTACTATATACATGTGTGTGTGTTTTAATTAATGTAGTTTCAATTTGGTTCACACGATGTTTCTACTGAACATGATGTTGACGGATTAGAAGAACTAGATAGGACGGTAATAAAAAATGTTGGTGCATCCGTCTGTCGTCTGCGTCTTGTATCGAGTCTTGTATAGATTGTATTAGATCAGGGCACGAAAAACGAGAAAATGAGATTAGTGGAGATTCCGCTTGAAATGACCTAAGTCACTTTCAAGCGAAATCACCAAAGTCTTGATTCCGCTCGAGTAGTACTTGCTGGTTTCGCTTGAATTGTTACATGTTAATTCCGCTTGAAATGTAATGTTCAAGTTCAAGCGGAATCAGGGCCCTATAAATAGGGGTGTCCAAGCGAAATCACATAAGTTGTTGTTCCGGTTTGCAACGTAGTGCTGCCGAAGTGTCGTCACGTTGTAAAAGTCAATTTTATCAATCAAATCGACAGTTTATAGTGTATTCTTGCTGAATTGACCTCAGTTTGTCTGTTTCCGTCGTTCAAACTGAGTAAAACTTTTATGATCGACTCGTTCAGGTCTGAAAACGATCCTACAAGTGGTATCAGAGCTCAGGAAGAAGAGTTCTTGCCAATTCAGCTGCAAATTCTGTTTCTACACCATTCTTTTTCGAAATTCAAAATTTTTCATGGTTAAAATCAACAAATTTTCATATATGTTGTGCGTAATCATGTTTTAAGCAATCCTTGAAAGTTTCAACTTAAAATTCGATCTAAAACAATCAATTCGTAATGTCGCTTCAAAAACAGCGTGAAATGATGACGTCATCAGTGCTTCAAGCGAAATCATGTCGTTGATTCCGCTTGAAATCCTAGTTTCCGCTTGAAAGTTCTAGTTAATTCCGCTTGGATTTGATATTTCGCTTGAGTTTTTGGAGTGATTCCGCTCGAACACGTAATTTCGCTTGAGAATACTACTTGATTTTGCTTCAACCAGTATTCCGCTTGAAATATTTGACTTGATTCCGCTTCAGCTGGTATTTCGCTTGAAAGATTCTTGTTGTTTCCGCTTGAATAGTGATCTCGCTTGAAAATTCATAGTGATTCCGCTTCAAAGACTTATTTCACTTGAAAAGACAGTTTTTGAAATTTCTTGAAATCCGAAACATGGACGAGGAATTTTATAATGCATTCGCTACTCCAGTTACCCCGATCAGTCTTGCACAGAATACGATGTTAGAAAACGAAACAGGAACTATGCAAAAACCTCCTAAACTAATGAACATTGAAGAGTATAAGGGTTGGGAAGGTCGCTTTGAGAACTGGGTACAAGCGAACTCTTTAGATGCTTGGGAATGTGTTGAAACAAAGTATGTGAGACCGATGAATGACGATGAAGAGGTGATTGCTATCAAGGATATGAGTGCAGATGATAAAAGAAAATACAAAAATGAGAAAATGATGCTAAGTTTGCTACAACAAGTTGTGAAAGAAGATATCATGGTCTTATTGCAACATAACGGAAGTTCTTATTCAATTTGGAAAGCTCTAAGATCAAAGTTTGTTGGTAGTCAGGAAATGATCAAGAACACGAAATCACTTCTGAAGAAAGAATTTGATTTGTTTCGAGGTTTGAAGAATGAGAGCACAAAGCAGATTATCAAAAGATACTGCAATTTGTTGGTAAACATGAGGAGGGTAAGCATCAACAAAGACAATGAGGAGTTGATTGAAAAATTAGCTGATGCATTGCCACATGAAACATGGGGAGCATATTTGATGATGCTCAGAAACAAGAAAGGATTTAACACGCTAACTTTGAGTAAATTCATTGAAAAATTGGAAGCTCAGGAGATGGAACAGATAAAAATTTCCAGAATGAAAGTGTTTGATGGTGAACAAGTCATCGAATTGTACTACAAAGCAGGGTTAAATGATAAAACAACCAACTTGTCACCAAAAGTTGAAACTGCTTTCAACGCAAAGAATTCATCTGGAAGTTCATCAAAAGGATCAAACAGCAACACAAGTTTCTCATCATTTCCATCATTTGATCCAAATGTTTCAACAACAAGAAATGGCAAAAAGCTTCAGTGCAACATTGTGTTGAATATTGAAAATGATCAGGAATATTCTGAGGAGTTAGCAAAAAGCCATATGTCTTTATTAGGAACTGTTTTAGAATCTTATGGTAGTTTTGTTGCAGGTCGAATCGGAAATCCAATGCTTACTAAGGAGGATTACGACCAGATCGATGCTGAAGAAATAGAGTTGATGGACATAAAATGGTGCTTAGCTAGTGTGTTGAGGAGAGCTGAGAAATTCAAGCAAATCACAGGAAGAGATGATCTTCGTGAGGCGAATGTTTCTACTTTGGGTTTTGACAAATCTAAAGTCACTTGTTTTCGTTGCAGGGAGAAAGGACACTTCAAGAGGGAGTGCACTAACCGAGAAGCAAGTGGAGCTCAAAATCCGTTCAACAACAATGATTACTACCGGAAGGCCATTTACCATCAAGTTGCTCAACAACCAACTTAGCATCAGGCACAAACTACACATGGAAGAAATGTGATTGATGATTCGTCAAAAAGAGCTTGTGTAGTAAATGAAGATGAGAAGAAGCCATCAACAGGATTCAACTGGGATAAATATATTCCATCTGATGGTAAAGCATGTGTGATTGATCAAGATGATGAAAAATTACCTGAAGGTTTTAGCTGGGAGAATTTCACTTGGGATGATTATGCTCCTAACAAAGCTCCAGTTCACACAGCTTTTGTTGCCAGAGTTGAAGAAGATAGTGATGATGATACGGAATACTATGCTAAACATATGAGAGATCATTTGAAAATGCTGGCTGAAAGCAACAGTGAAGATGAGAAAGCTAAGCAGAAAAAGAAAAAGGTCAAGACACCGGTCAGCAGTGATGATGAAACTCCGGTGGTTCGAAGAAAAGTGAAAGAAATTCCAAAGTTCAAGATCAATGAAGATGTTATTGCAAAGGAGATTCCTGTATTGTGAAACCTGTGAGATCATGAAGAAGAAAAATAGTGAGTTGGTCAACAACAACATGAACAAGTTGAAGGAATCGTATGATGTGCTCAACAAAGCAATGAACATGTACAATGATTCCAATGAAGAGCAAGCAACAGCAATGAAGACACTTCAAGGAGCTTTCATGATCAAACAGAAAGTTGTGAACAACTACATCGAGAAATGTGCTGCTCTTGAACAGAAATTGGAGTTGCAAAGAATTGAGACTGAGAGAGTAAATCGTTTGTTGAAAAGTTACTCATGTACTTCTTATGTCATTGACAGAATCTATCCAACTGTTGAAGGCATGAAGGCATTTGAAGAAGATGAAGCAACAGAAGAGCAAACTGAAGAAAAGACTCCTGAGAAGAAAGTTGAAAAGAAGAAAGACACAAAGAAAAGGACTGACAAAAAGGATTTTGGTAAGAAACAAGGCGTCAGTTACAACAAGTGTCCACCTCCACTGGAAAATGTATATTTGCCCAGAAATCTGAATCTGAAAGAGTCCAAAAAGCAACGAACTTGCAATGGGAGTCAGAGTCCTCAGTCAATTTGCCAGAAAATATTGATGTCACGTTTACATCGTCTGACACTGATCAACAATCTCAATTGATGAAGAAAGTGGTGGATCATGTGTTGGATAACGATGAAACTGAGGAGTCAAAGTCTGAGTCCAGCATTCCGAATCAAACAGAAAAACAGGGCAAACGGGTTTATGATAAAGAATTCCTGTTATCAAAATCTAACTTGAATGATGAAACATTTAAAGTGGCTTATACTTTGAATGATTCGGACAAATTGTATTCTGATGAGGAATTTCCAATAAGAGGTGTCAAAACTAAAATGATAAACAAGGTTTTCAAACTAACAGAAATTAATATTTCTGAAATAAAAGATTTAAATCTTAAAGATAAACCTTAAAAATACACCTCAAGAGTGCAGCAAAGATTAAACAAGAAAAAGGGTTACAGTTCTGGTTCTGGTCTTCAAAAGAAACCAAACCATAATGGTAATTTCAAAAAGAAATTTTAAAGGTTTAGGTTTTACTCCAACAGAAAAATAGAAAAATGAAAAATATCTTCGAGATTTTAAATCAAAGTTGACATTTGTTTCAGGTACATCTTCTGAAGAAGAAAAATAAAAGATATTCAGAAAGCAGTCGAACAAAGAGTTCCTTGCAAAGAAGCAAGATGAAATGAAGACTGTGAATCAGAAGAAGAAAACTCAAACCTGTTTCAAGTGTGGAAAAACTGGTCACATTGCCTGGAATTGTACACAGGCAATTCAATCCAAACAGGGAGTTTATAAATTGAAAGAAAAAGTGATCGAGTTTGAACCGCCGATTGACATAACCAAACTTCTAAAAAATTCAAAATTTGAAATTGGTGAATGTTCAAAAAAGTTTTACAAAAAGAAAGCTAAATCTGACAACCAGAAATGGGTTGTTAAGAAGTCTGTTGAGAGTTCTAGCGATGATTCTGATAAGTCAAAATCAGAGGAGCTATCTTCTGGTGATAAATCTGATTCCACAAAATCAGAGGAGCCACAGGTTGAGGAAAATGGAGAAAAATCAGTTCCGACTGTGGATGATGATTATTTTCCACCACTGCGGGCTGAAAATTTTAAGAAGAAAATTGGTAAAGTTGAGATTTCAAACCAATTTTATTTTGATAAAAGGGAATTTGATGTTAAAAAGGCCTTTAACCCCAAAGTAAAACATATCTTTGGAAAAATGATTGACCGAAAAGTCAAAGGGGTTAAAGAGTTATATGAAAAGAAGTTGGGAGGAAAGAAACCGAGTGTTGGTGACTCAGTAACACCCAAGGCTGGTCAGGCTTGGGTGGATATTTTCTTTGAATAAAAAACCTGACTTGCCGGAGTTCCCAGGTTGGTAAGAGTGGAACATGAATCGGCATCATTCTTTATATTTGAATTGTTTTATATACAAGTGGTACAGAGGTTGGTTCTTAAAATGATTAATCAAGGTCATTAAGTTGAACTTGATGTAATCTCACACAAGAGGTTGAAAAGCAATATGATGATCTCCAAACCTACAAGTGGTTTTAACAAAACTTATTTTCCGGAAAAACCATTATGATTAAAACAAACTTAAGTGTTTTGAAATCTTAATGGAAAAATAGTTTGTTGAAAGGGGGAGTTCTGATTGTTTATGCCAAGAGGATGGCGAATTGAAGCTTGAAACATCAGTCGTCATATTTCTGTACAGTTTGTTTTCAAATTTCTTTAAATGTGTTTGCATTTTAGGGGGAGTAAAAATTCCAGAAAACCCAAAAATATTAGAAAATTTGAAGAAACCAAAAACATGATAAAATCAAAAATGAGTTTTGTGTATAAAAGAGGAAATGATAGTACATCAGTGGACTATCACAACATGCTAAAGATATGTAAAGTAAAAATGTGATAAACAATCTCACTAATGATGTGCCAGTAGGTTTTTATACATTTAATAGATTGTAACAAGATTTAAACCTAAATTCAAACTTGCTTATATCGTGGGAAAACATTTCTTGGATATATAGGTAACCCCCGAAAGCTTGTTTGAAAGGTCCCTCTTTCTGAGATACTAGGTCTTTATACTCAGTGATATCTGGGGTATTATCTCAGGACTTCTGATTTTGCGGAAACAATGGCCTAGTCCCCGTATAATACTTTGCAAAATGCTTGAAATATAGCGCCGCCCTCAGCAAAATGATGAAACAATAAAATTGATAATCATTTCTATTGAAGAAAACATCCTCTAAAGGGGACACACCTAAAATCGAGCCGCCATCTCTCTGCTGAACGGAAGTTCTGACCTGAGCTCTCACGGTTTCGCATCTAACCCCTTTACAGATATCATTTGTGGTATATTCACCTGTAAGACTGAATATTGGGATCTGGATACAGGAGTATATTCAAGTAGTGGGACACGCGAATAAGTTTAAGTTCTTAATTCACTAATTCGTATCTCAGAACAATTGAACTTTGTGTGAAAATTTAAGTGGATCAGCATACTGACAATCTAGGTGAATTGTTTAGAACTTAAAATGAAATGAAGCTTAACGGTGTCGGTGATTTGTCTTATAAACTGATATGATCCTCATACACAAACTCACAAAAAATTTTATTTGTAAATATTTCTTTATTGCATTTTTTGTATTCAAAAATCCCAAAAAGATTTTAGTGTGTTTTAGCATAAATTTTGAACAATTCAAAAAGATTTTTGTCAACTGGTGATGGAAAGCAGATGTTCAAAATCTCAAGTGCTAAACATGATGAACAGGTTTGGGAAGTTTGTGTTTATAAAGTTTTAACAATCTATCTTACAAGTGGTCATCATAATGTTTGAAAAAGATATTATTCTTGCAAGTGATTCATCAGAAAATCTAAATGTTAAATCATTCTATGATTTATTCTACAAGTGGTGTCTTAGAGTACAAATCTTTTATCATAAAATTTATGTTTGTGGTAGAGATTATGCAGGTTTGACAGGTTCAATTCTTAGCAAGAGCATAAGCCAGGCAACGATCCCAGCTGATTGAAAGGGGGAGTTTGTAATAGCTAGGTTATGTTTCTGGAAACCTGTGATCCACGCAAGCTGATGATGAATTCAAGGAATCAAGAGATCTGATCAAGAGAAGATAGAGTCAGATTCTGATTCTAAGATGGTTGCTGCTAACAAGTTTAAGTAATCAACATCCGAGGGAAGGAGTTTGTTGGTGATGATAGAAAGAAAAGAGAGAAGATTTGAGGATGCTTACAACGTAAGATACTTCAAAGAGAAGCCCAAAGGCTGATAAAGACTGAAGATGCAAAGACTCGACACTGAAGACTCCGTCAACATCCGAGTAGGAGTTTGTTTGGGCATCCGTCTGTCGTCTGCGTCTTGTATCGAGTCTTGTATAGATTGTATTAGATCAGGGCACAAAAAACGAGAAAATGAGATTAGTGGAGATTCCGCTCGAAATGACCTAAGTCACTTTCAAGCGAAATCACCAAAGTCTTGATTCCGCTCGAGTAGTACTTGCTGGTTTCGCTTGAATTGTTACATGTTAATTCCGCTTGAAATGTAATGTTCAAGTTCGAGCGGAATCAGGGCCCTATAAATAGGGGTGTCCAAACGAAATCACATAAGTTGTTCCGGTTTGCAACGTAGTGCGGCCGAAGTGTCGTCACTCTGTAAAAGTCAATTTTATCAATAAAATCGACAGTTTATAGTGTATTCTTGCTGAATTGACCTCAGTTTGTCTGTTTCCGCCGTTCAAACCGAGTAAAACTCTTCTGATCGACTCGTCCGGGTCTGAAAACGATCCTACAAAAAATCCAAATGTGTGTGTGAGTGTTTATGTACCAAATTTTTGAAAACTTGTTTGTTAAATAATATAGTTTTCCGAACACGAGGTTCATATTGACCAACCTCAAGCTCCAATGTTGTCAAAGCAAAATATACTGGAGGCCTTGTGGAAGATCCAGAATTTGCGAATTGCCTTTGAAGTTAACAAAAAAGACGGAATTAACCCTGACTTAACGGAGAAAAATGGATGGAGTTAACGAACCGGATGAAACTGACAATATTTCAAACCTTTTAGATCCAGACGCAGAAAAACAAATCTTTTGACGAAAGTCACAAAATTGGCCAAACCTCATGAACAAAAAAGGCAATTTACTCTTTATTTTTTTTGTGTTTTTTAGATGTTTTGTTGTTAATCTTACATCTTAAATTGGGTTGTCCATTAAAATTGTTGCCATTTAACAGTGAAGTGAAGTAAAAGTTTTGAAGGCATGAATCAAGTATTAAGGTTTCTCTTGATATTATGAACTAAGTACCAATGAATCAAGTAGTAAAGAGTTTTGTCAAGGTGGTTTTGTTTGGTAGTGAAGATATGAAGAAAATTGAGTTGGGTTACATTTAGAAGATTTCAAGATTCCAGTTAAAAACAGGTTAAATAAGGTCAGTTGTTTTGGATTTTACTGTTGGTTGAGTTTTTTTTGTTTAACTGTGTGTGCAGGGAGCCACAGAGGTTTGTTGATCCAGCCGATGCAGCAGAAGCGAAATACCAGATGGGTGGTCAGGTTTTTCAAGGGAGAAAGCCGACGGTTATTTTTGCTGAGGAGAATCGGAAGAAACCGGCTGATATGAGATCAAGAGAACGCAGGCTAGTATATTTGAATTATTATTACCTAGGGCTGCAAACGAACCGAATGAACACGAAGAAGGCCTTGTTCGTGTTCGTTTGTTAAGGAAAATATATATGTCCTCATGATCTTTTCATGAACACTAACCGAACGCGATTTTCTATTCGTGTTTACATGTTTTAGTTATTTTCATGCATCCCATGTTTCCATGTTTTGCTACACGTTCCTTAGATTCAGTTTTCTATTCATGTATTTAAGAACCATCTTGTGTTAATAAGAAAAGTAGAGAAAATTGTTCCAGGTTTTGTGTTTCTTTTCTTATCTAATTCTTGGAGTCTAACCTGCTCGAAGGGTCCTATCTTAGGAGAGTGGTTATCTCGAATCAACCTCTAACATCTAACTAAACGAACAAAATTTCGTGTTTGTGTCCGTTCATGTTTTAAACGAACGAAACAAACAAAACTTCCCGCAAAACGGTTCACGAACTGTTCGCTTAACGTTAGGTTTGTTTGCAGCCCGGTTATTAGCTTTTGTTTACATTCGTTGTTTAGATATTGAAGCCTGCGGTATAGGCAGCGGCAGGCTCTTGGTTACATGCTAATTGATTTTTTTTATATGAATAATGGTCTTGCAGAGGCGGAAGGGGACCGCAGACGATTGCCACCGCGTCACTACTCTCCACCTCCACGCTATGCGAGATCTCGGTCTCGTGGCCGTGAGTATTCACCTCCTCCCACGAGAAGGCATCATCAATCTAGGTATGTGTTTGATTGTTTGATTCTCCTGTTTGGCTTTCTTGTCGTTGTGAAAAAACGTTTCGAAGTATTTATTATTTATACTTTTGAATTATATAGGTTGTTTTCACCTCGAGGAAAAAGGTATAGTAGAGAATGATTGTATTCACGCTCACCGGTAAGAGCGCGCTCTGCACCTTACAATGGGGGGTCTAGGAGTCCTAGTCGAAGTCCCGTCAGAGACAGGTCTCCTCCACCCTATAATAATGGTTCAAGGAGCCCAAGCCAAAGCCCTGAAAGAGAGGAACGGTACCCATCGGGCCGAAGCCCAATTCGAAGTCCAAGTCGAAGCAGGAGCAGGAGCAGAAGAAACCCTGATCCCCATGAGTATGCGAGAGCCAAACCAAAGCGAGATGCTTCACTTAGCCCTTGAGTAAGAGTCGGCACCCAGAGTGATACGGGTGTGGAACTGCTGTTGTGTTTTTAGATTTTCGACATGATTTCACTTTGTTCAGGTGTTGGTTGTGGCCGTCTTGGTGTTGTTGTCACCTTTTAGTTTTCGAGTATTTTTGTGATTCGAATGCTAATAATAATGGATGACACAGGAAGCCAGCCGGTTAAAAGCTCATTTCTAATCAGTTATGACAAAAACTGATTACTACAGTTTAAGCTGTTTTTGAGTGACAAGGTAAAAAAAGAAAATAATATCACGATAAGAGTTTGAACTTTGAAGTGGCATGACTGTGTAGTAGAATAATAAAAAGTTCAATAGTTAGCCTACTCCGTACGAGGTCGTCCTCGGGACGTCGTGGGGCGGCACCCCCCCCCCCTCCATTTCCCCTGCTATGTTGGCGTTGAGATCATCCTGGACAAGACGATGAGGGCGTGCCTCCCCCCTCACACACACACATATACATACAACAAACATATATATATTTTAGGCCCATCCTCCATTTCCTTAGGTCCATCCTCTTTGTCCCATCCTCACACCCATCCTACGTGGCGGAGCATCCTTTGAGGACTACCCTCCTCCCATACCGAGTAGCCTTAGTGTCATGTGGCTCCTGTAAGAGCATTCACAATCAATCCTCTATATTTACTTGAGTGCATTCTCCATATATATTTTGTAGAGTGGTTATGAGTGGTGGAGAGATAAAATGTATCAATAAATTGTTCACCCTCTATAATATTTTAATTTTAATACTTTTTGAAAGTGACTGTGAGTGGAGAGGAGAAAGAAAGAGTAAGAGTAAAGTATAGTTTCAGTCCCTGAGGTTAACACCCGCTCGCAAGTTCAGTCCCTATTTAAAAAAATTCAACACTTTATTGTCAATTTGATTCAATTAAACCCTGGAGCAAACTGCAGTTACTTCACCGTTACTGAATTTATTAAATGACTATAATACCCTCCAGGGACCAAATGTGCAAAAATTCTTCCTCTCTACATATCACAACAAAGCCAAAGAAACTCATGTTTCCCATCTGCAATTGGTGTCATTCTGTTCATATTTGTGATATTGCACCTATTATCAGTTAGGATTATGGAGTCTGCTTTGATTTTATTTATTGATTTATCTTTGTATGATAAGACCATGCGTAGTCGTTGGGGTGAATAATGCCCCACCCTAGGGCGTTTTGCGTCATGTGGTAGCCCAGCCAGCAATGGGACATTATTGGGCGTTTTTATAAAAGGGGTGTAGTGGGGATGTGGGGATTGTGGGGCATTATGTTTGTAATAAAATAAAATAAAAAAACATTTAAAAAATCTTATTGGCAAAAAAAGGAAGCTCAAATGTGATTGGCCAAGAAAAAGCCCCACCCGCGTGTTTCAAACAACGCCAACAACCATCTTTTCGCGAAAAACGCCCAATCACGCCACGGGGGGCGGAGGGGAGGAGGGGCGATATGGGGCGTGTTTGGGCTATATTTTTGAAAAAAAAAATGCCCAATACGGGCGGTCTAAGTATAAATTGGTTTTGAGATTATGTTAACTTTACTTAAAGAAGTTGAACTCTAAATAGACTCATAATGACCGGTACATTGATTTGCTGAAATTGGTATTTCAATTCCCGGATAAGAAGGAAGGATTGAAAGGTGCAAATGAAGACTTTTAGAGGGATTATATTTGTAACAAGGGTTTCTAAAATACAAAATTATGATAATACCCTTCGTTTTCAAGGTAAAAGAACATAAATGCCCAAGTCAGCTAACAGTTGATTGACTGAAGTTTGTCTCATGGATTAACCTGAATCAAACTCACAACATAAGGAACTGAAGTGTTGAATTTTTTGAAATAGGGACTGAACCTGCGAGCGGGTGTTAACCTCAGGTACTGAAATTGTACTTTACTCAAAAGATAATTATAAAAATAAAAAAAATATTTATTTAAAAAAGAATAAGAAAAAAGTAGTGATTTTTAATATAAGTATAGAGATAGAGTAGATAATCAATTGTGAATGCTAAGCAGTTGAAGTAACTAAATTAATCCTTTACAAGGGTATAAGGATTTAGCTAAGAGCTAAATTAAATAAACAAAAAAAATTGTAATTGGTTGGTTGAGGGTAGACCCGTTCTCTCACACTGTCCTTTGCTTGGCTCGTAATGGTTTTGCGTTGCCTTTGTTGTAGGTGAAGCAGTGACGTGAAGACTTTCACATCTTCACTAAACATGGTCTTAATAAAAAGTACAAGCATTGCTAGCGTTGTTGACCAATGAAAAAAGTACGTATGTAGCTAATTAAATTAAACAATCTTCTTATAAATTTAGAAAACATTTTTTACTTTGCTAATACTATGCGAATTGCTTAAATAGGGTTACAATTGCGTCAAAGTATGATTTTGTTGTAAATATTGATGGCGTGCAGGGGTTTCTACATTTTTGGTTTTTAAAGTTATAATGCTAAGAAAACGTGTACTTTTTTTTGGGTTTGTTGATTAAAAAAATTGTAATTAAGTTGTAAAAATATTTTTTTTTGTATTTGTAGTTGATCAATTTTTTTACGGAAGTTTTATTTACTAAATAAAGGCATGATGTATCAAGGATTACATTTTTTATATACAATAATAATAATAGAATAAACCCAATTGAATAGTAAACTATTTATGAATAGTAAAACTTTAAATTACTAACAAAATACCCAAAACATAGAACTTAATAATTCTTTTATAGCAACACAAAATGGTAAAAATAAAAATAACATTACGGAACTTACAGTTTTTTTCATAAACCAGAAAATGAAAAAAAAAAATAAAGTTTATAAATATTAAATTAAATAATATAGTTGTCACCTTTGAAATTTTAACCAAGGTCCCCAAAACTCAACATGTTATGTTTATTGTTATCATGAGGCATGTCTTCAAACGTATTAATCATTGAGGTCAATATAGTAATTTCCTCTTAAGTCTTACCTAATAGTTCACCACTATAAACTAACAATACTTATCACCGATTTTCCTAACTTTCAATTCGTATTCTGCAAATCATATTGTTTCAAGTGGATAAAAGTTTGATCCATGGATTTAGAATATTTGTTTTTTGTTGATATCGATTTACATCTCCTGATGTTAAATTTTTCGATCATGATTTCCCTGTTTAATTCTTACGGAATAAATTTAAATTAATTTTGAATAAGGATGGCAAAAATACACGAGCCAACTAACGCAACTGAGACAAAAATGAGACGTAGATGGAGCTCGAAAAGCGGTGAAGGCCACCTTAGAAACCGGTCGGAAAGAAGGTAAACGAATGGTGTAGATGTCCGAGTTGTCCACACTAGCCAAGTCAGGAGTGCCATGAGAATTAGCTCCAGTGTCCGGATTCCAAGTGGTGTATGAGTCCGCTTCTGAGTGAGGATAATTCGCCTAAGGAGAACTGCGAGAGGGTCCGGTGTGATTTGGACATTGTGATGGAATGTGACCAATACCGCATCTGTTGCAATGACCGTAAACAGTGTTTTGAGTGGACGCCCAAGCAAACTGACTGGAGCCTTGATTCATCGAGCCCTCACGGCCACGACTTCCACGAGAAGACCCACGATAGTTTCGACCGAATCCCCGGGTCGGTCTAGAGGGAGCGGACCGAGAGGCGAAGTTGGCTTGGGGAGCCGGCTGTCGGGCTGTGGAACAGGGGGCTTAGGTTGGATACCCAGTTGGCTGGCCATAAGTTGAAGATTGGCAATTTGTTGCTGGATGGATGCCAAAGTGGGTGTAGACGCAGGCGAAGTCACGGTTGTGGTAACATTGAAAGCTTGTGGGGGAGCCGATGATGTATTGATAGTCGAGCGAATCATGTAATCATGATAACCGAGAAGACCATGTAGTTCATTAAATTGAACCAGCAGTGACTGGGCATGAATTAAATATAGGGTAAGAATCATTTCAGAACGCACCTTCAATCCAAACAAGATACACACCTAAATTAAAACAACAAAAAAACATAATATGTATACACATTTAACAATTGTTTACACTCACTCGGGTTGTTGATTTGCAGCAGAAACTACGGTGGAAGTATCTTTAGCGTAGGCGGTTTCCACAGGCTTTCTTGAACGCGATCTAGTCTTGTGCGCATGTCGCTCGCAGTACCTTTGATCAGGAGCCCATCCCTACCAAACACACAACACCAATCTTAACAAATTAAACATAAAGGATTAAAGGGCCTCCTTTTAAATTAAAAATAACTTACACTCTTGCAGACATTTAAACAAATAGTTGGTCGGCACACTAAAAAAAGCTTTTTATATCATATAACACAAAGGGATTTGAGAAACTACTGTTGGATTTAGCAACCAATGCAGTCCGCAGTCGGAGGATAAAAAAGGGACCAGATTTCGAAACAAGATTATAAAGAAATTCATCAGCAAAACTCCTTGATCGACCATAATAATTCTTACCTAAATGCTAGTTTTACCGGCATTGATGGTTGGTCTAGGATTGGTGGTGGAGATGAATGTTCTCTAACATTATCAATGCAATCTGGTGGGAACCAGATGGAGTTTGATCATGAGAGTTTTCAAATGGCTGTTGGATTGTTAAGTGGTGATAGAGATGGGTGTGAAGATGTTTTCAAACCACACCACAATTGGCTGAACCAGGCTTCTTGGGCAGGTTTGGGTTCGGGTTCAGGTTCAGGTTCGTGTTCAGGTTCTGGTTCCACACCTGGTGGGCCATTAGGCGAAGCATTGTGCCTGGGAATCACTAGTACACAAAACGAGCCATCTTTTCATGGCTATAGCTGTAACACGAACAACAGCAGCGCCTGCAAAGGTGGTGGCTTGAATTTTGTGAACATACAAGATGGTTTGGGTACTTTTGTTGGTTCATCATGTTGTAGTCAATTTTTACTTGTGTCTTATTTGATTGTCTTTAAAGGATTTCACATGTTTTAGATTCATGTTAATGTAGTAATAGTAAATGATCACAAGTCAGAATTAGTGAGTTTGATCTGATTATTGGTGTTGTTTTGATGATAGAATAAAGTGATTTTCATTTGAGAAATGTTTATAATTATTGTGATTTATTCATGTTCGTGAAGTGATCTGATGATTTTTAAACAGCCTGGATCAAATTAGTTGCATGTGCTTTTTTGATGCTCAAATGAACTGATTTTGATTTAAGCAGTTGTTTCTTGTTTCTTTTATGTGTTGATGAATACATGATTTAGCCTGGATCAAATGTTAAAAAAAATAGATGAATTAAAAAGAGTGAATTTCAAGGATTGTCCTTTATCTTTATACCTATTTTCAGGCGTTGTTCTTTATGTTCAAAATTGACGAGTTTTGTCCTTTATGTTTTCATATCATACGCGTTTGTCCTTTATGCCTAACCTAGTTAGTTTTTTCAGTTAAATTTGGTCATGTGCTTTGCACATGAGGGCATTTTTAGCAATTCAAAGGTAAGTTCAACGGCAGATTTACAGTTCAAATCTTCTGCAACCTTTGAATTAACAAATATGCACTTATGTGCAAAGCACATAACCAAATTTAACTGAAAAAACTAACTGGGTTAGGCCTAAAGGACAAAACGTGTATGATATGAAAACCTAAAGGACAAAACTCGTCAATTTTGAACATAAAGGACAACGCCTGAAAATGGGTATAAAGATAAAGAACAATCCTTGAAATTCACTCTTAAAAAAATAAATAAATAAACTTGGTGGAGTAGGATCATCCTCTATTTCCAATGTTTCTACCATGACGGATCATCCTCCAAGGGACTATGACGTGCCGGATCATCCTCCAAGGGAGGACCATCACCATACCGTATAACCTAATAAAACTATTTGTATGATTTTTATAAACTATGAACACGTTTCATTTTTGCTTGGTTTGACACACTCAACCCATTTTCATAATGCTCAACTTTTTTAATTTTTACTCACTTAACCTGTTAACCCAAAGCAATCTTTTTTGATGTAACTTTGACAAGATTTTTAGTGAAAATAAACGAAATTTGTCTTTATAAAAAAAACATCATGTGTCTTTCTTGATTGACCCAACTCAAGACCGATATAGAAAGTGACCTATTTTAACTCGAAAGTGATTTGCTTCTACGCAACCATTACTACTCATTTTATGTTGGTGATTGCATCAAATTCTACTTGATGGGTTGTCAAAGTAGCATGATTTGTTATTATAACAACATCGTACAGTACCTTTGATGTGTTTGATATTTCCTCTGTGTTCAAGGTTTACAAATTAAAATGCTTTTGTTTTAGGTCAAGGGGTTTGCAACTGACTAACTATGATGTGTTTAATTTAAATGTTTTTTTAGGTCAAATGTTTTGCAACTGACTGCTTTGATTAATGTTTTCGAGATATAGTGCATGTTTGGCTTAGCTTATTTTCAACTTTTGAAAAGTCCTTTTGGCCAAAATAAGTCAGGAATTTCTGACTTTTGGCAAATCCCTCTCACATAAGAAGAAAAGCCAAACACTTTCAAAAGGACTTTTGCCCTTCAAAAGTCCTTTTACCCTCAAAATAAGAAACCCCAAACACCCTCATAATGGACAAAACTTAATGGAAATCATTTATAACATTCGGCTGTGACAAATCACTCTTCAAACTAAAGTGTCTCAAAATCTTTTCGAGATAATAAACATGAGCTAACCTACCGGATACTTAGAGTGTGTTTGGGATTACGTTTTGAAATGATTATTTGATTATTGCGTTTGTAAAACATAAATAATCTAAAAAAGTGTTTGGATGAAAAAGTGATTATCTGCCTCCAAAACGCAGTTTTGGAGAAGCATGTATCTACATGCTTTATCAAAACGCAGTTTTAAAAACACAAAATCTATTTTGAAAACGCATAATTTATTTTGAAAACGCAACACTAAACACCCCCTTAGTCTAGTTTGACAATCATCTATGAAGAGTTGACAATCATCTATGAAGAGTTTATAGAGCATGATTTGAGAAGATTTTTGATCATAAATGGATTGGTTGTCACTTTAATTTTTGTCGCCAATGCAATTTGAACCCTCACCACTTGAAAAAACAGTCTTATCCAACACCTTGATACCACTAGGCAAAAGAGCAAGACACGTCCCATTACTTAATATTAGTCGGTGTCCTTTGAAGTGAACCTAATTCCTTCTTGATATGTTGAATCATTTATCTCAGTTAAAGAGTCGAATCACATAATTTGGCATGATTTGATGATGTCCGTGATGTTTATTTCGTCAATCACTATACAGATGTGATAAATAAGTTGCATCTACATACAAGCACTCTACAATTTGTATCCTTCAAATAAATAAGCCTCACATAATTATATGTTTAAATGTCATTTCCAAGATCACCATTCAACTTGCCATAGTTGAATTAGCATATAACGAAGAACATGACTTATTAATTTGATCCTTTAGAGATTTTCTTGTTATTTAACTTTGGTTGAAACTGATAATTCATGCCATTAAATAAGCTGCTAAACAAGTCCAATTCAAACCTATCAACGTATCTGATTGTTTTCTATTTTGCTGTTTTTTTTATCTTGGTGGTAACCTGGGATAATTTTGATTACAAATACCACAACCAACTTGAAATTCTTCAGCCACTTCTCATTTGTATTTAAAATAGGTACCAATTCTAAAATTGTTTAAAAAAAAAGCACTACAAAACTATAGACAGCAAACAATGCATTAAGATAAAAAAAAATCATTACAATCAATAACAGAAATATAAATACAAAACACAAAACACAAAACACCAAACAAATATCAAAGATAATTTTGACAATAATAAAGCAAAATACAAATATGAAATATGATTTTATTAACACCGAATATGAAATGGATATACAGATTCACAATACAGAAAATAAAGCAAATAAAACGTGATGTCACACAATAGTAATCTTATCACAGATGTCTCAAAATTGTCCGCTAAACACATAATTATGTATAATATCTAGGAGGCAAGGAGTGACGGATAATGATCCCACATGCAAGGTTAATAAAGCAAAATACAAATATGAAATATGATTTTATTAACACCGAATATGAAATGGATATACAGATTCACAATACAGAAAATAAAGCAAATAAAACGTGATGTCACACAATAGTAATCTTATCACAGATGTCTCAAAATTGTCCGCTAAACACATAATTATGTATAATATCTAGGAGGCAAGGAGTGACGGATAATGATCCCACATGCAAGGTTAATATCAATTATACATCTTAGGCTCAATGGATGTTTATCCACCCTACCTTCCTTGCAATCCACCTTACCTTCCTTGCAAACGAACTTTTAAATCATTCAAACTTGATTTTCACAACGACAGTGCTTCTTCTACTTTACCTTCGTTTCACACTTCATTGTCCAATCAAATTATAAACAATTTATACTGTTCGATTTAAACAGAGAAATCACGATCGAAAACAATCACCTCCGAAGAGATAAAATCATCTCCAACGTCCCCTCCACCAGATCCATTCCGAATCCAAACCCAAAATCAAACTACGATCGAACAAAATAATTTGAAGAATAAGAATCAAAAGTTGAAAAAAAAAATGTGAGAGAGAAGGAAAAAAAACAATCGAATGTAAGATGCTGGTGTCTACAGCTACATGACGGCTGCTAGGGTGGGTACGATACCTAAATGTGTATGTGTTGTAGAAGAGGCGCAAGGGTTGTTTATATAAGTGGTGACCATTTAGGGTAAATGAATAAGAGGAAATTACGATATTGACCTCAAAGGATCTAGAACTCTCATGCAGACACTTTTTTTTTTGTTAATTGTTATAAAATATTAAAATTTATTTCAAGAATA
This sequence comes from Helianthus annuus, assembly GCF_002127325.2. Lineage (NCBI taxonomy): Eukaryota > Viridiplantae > Streptophyta > Magnoliopsida > Asterales > Asteraceae > Helianthus > Helianthus annuus. Next base: position 161,985,754 of record NC_035443.2, read on the forward strand.
TTCTTGTTTGATACTTTGGCGAATATCATCGTTTAACAGAGCACAAAATGAGTTATCATATTACTACTATATTACCATTACTATGATATATGATTTTATCTATCAACTTTTTATTTGAATTGATATTGTTTGAATATAAGTGATGTTTGTAATCCTTTTAAACTTTAAATAAATGTGCGGCTATGTTGGTTAATATTTCTTGGACGTCTCATTATAACCCTTTTTATAAATAGAGTTTTATTTAAAATAATATTGTAATGAATTGAAATAATACCATCGGTACTGGTATCGATGTTATCATAATCAGTGTCGGTATTGTTTTTATGATTACAAATTCTTGTGGACAAAATTAGTGTCGGTATTGTTTTTTTTATTACAGATATCGTCATTTGTAGATTAATCAAGACTTTATTTTTAGGACTTTTTCTCTGTTGATATACGGAGTGCAGGTATCGTATCAAAACCGTAAGAACTAATACCGACCAAATTCTCATTGCATAACGAATCGATATCGACCAAATTCCTACCGTATCATGCAGGGGAATCCTACAAGCTTATTCTTGATACCAAGTTGTTAGGTGGTCTTTACTAAAATACAACATGGCCAAAATTTAGTGTCTACACATATATACCGTTAAAAGTACTAGTTTAATAAATGTCTTTTAGTTTAATACAATACAACTATTTTTTGTGTTATGTTATAATAACGAGTTCACATTAACCCGCGCGTTGCGATGGGATGTTGATACCTTATTCCGTAAGGCGCGGGCAATTAAAAATGACCATTCGACTTACAAACATTGAAAACAGACAGTAAAAAATGTTACATTGTAAGTAGAATCGTTACTTTTTGTAAAAATTTAGACTACAATGAAACTAGTCGAAAGTCATTTAAAATGTATATAAATCATTTATACTATTTGACCAATTAATCAATTGTTCATTTTGTCACATTTGCATGCCCCTACAATGCATTAGAGTATATGAGTTAAAAATTAAAATGTCTATTTCGTTAATCAAACAATAAGCCTTTACGCACTTAAAAATTGTCAATTGAGGGCTAAAACTTAAAAGGAAGCATATAAAAAGATGAGACTATAGCAAGTGACTGGCTTAGACAGGGATTGTTGCTAAGAAAACCCGGCTAAAACTTAAAAGGAAGCATATAAAAAGATGAGACTATAGCAAGTGACTGGCTTAGACAGGGATTGTTGCTAAGAAAACCCGGATGACCGAGTGACCGTACCAGTGATTACTTTTCTATTTTCATCCATTAAAAAAAATCAGTTGCACACAAATGAGTCACACACATTAATTATCACCATTGTTTTTTTATCATATCTCTCATTTCGACTATAGTAAATTGAAGTTTCTATGTTTCTAATCATTTGACTCTAATTTTATAAAAAAGTTAGCAGTCTCATGGATTTTAAAAGAACAATCTAATTTTCGGATTCTAAAAGAACAATCGCATTTTCTTCTTCTGTGTTGAGTTGAATTTTCACTTTTTTCTTCATTTGAACAAAGCTATATAAGTACCCTTACTATCTGTCTTCAATGAATATATTTTGTATACATGGCCCATAGTCAGCCAACTTCTCGTCTTTCTATCGTCTACAACAACATATAACTCAAAAATCATAATAAGAGATTAAAAAGAACATACAAATGAAAAGAGTGTGAGATCCTAAATACGAACACAACAAATGCGTCAAAAGCCCTGAAACAAACAATGGAAAAACATGTTACAAATGCGCAAACAAAAAATAATATAACCAAATAATCAAGGTGAAAGATCATAAAAGTGGTTACTTCGTTTTCAATCTCCTTGCATCCAACATCCCACCAATAATAATTACATATAGTTTATAGAATTGTAGGCCAATAACACCACATCATGTCTGAGATAGCAACACAAATTTGCCAGTAACATGAGAAAAAAGAAGCATTTAATTTTCTTTATGAGAATTACAAACCACTAATTAGGCGTTATGATTAGGGGTCTGATGTCCCGAACTTGAATGCATCTTTGGACTTAGATTATAGGTTGAATTATTCGTCAATCTATATATTAGTACCAGTACCCTATGTATGAAAATAAAAAAAAACTACTAAATCCATACTAATATGCATCAATTCATCAAATCAGTACTAATAGTAAACTAACATACATCAATTCATCAAATCCTTACTGACCATATCTAATACACGGAAAGCCGCTCTTTGCGGCGGCGGTGGCATAAAAATGTGGAAAAATAACGTCGAAAATAAGACAATATAAAGGATTTGACATATTTCATCAAAAGGAAGGATAAGAGAATCAAACCAAAGGACCTCCGTAATGAAAGTAACTAATGTGGTGTGTAATGGTTAACGCTTCTTTGTGTGTGCTATCCAACATGGCAACCATTTCTGGGCATCAAGGACGCTATACACTGCGTCAATGGGGTGTGAGAGGCATGAAGGACGCGCAAGCGTGAGGCGAATGATAGGTGCGAAGACAAAAGTGAGCAAATCTTCATATGCGGCATTTTTTAGAATGATCACTCTTATGAGCGTAAAACTTTACACACAGCGTCTAAGTAAACGAAACCAACAAAGAAGTAAAATATTGTTTATGTATATGTATATAAAAAAATAGAACTAAGTAAAGTAAAACAAATTAAAAGAGAAAAGAAAGAATGAAAAAACCATCACATGTACAGGTTTGGAAATGGTAAAAACGTAAAACTCATTTATTCATTCATTTTTAGGGGAGGGGGTGGTCACTAGTGATAGAATTATATCACTCACAATATCCAATCATGTTCCGTCATGTCAGCAACCATTTTTCCATCACTCACAACCTTTTTTTAGTGGGGGTGGTCATCACTCACCATCACACCCAACAATTTTCCCCCAACCAACAATTATCCTCACAAAAAAACTATCACGGTCATGAAGAAAATAACGAAAATTGATTTCGTGGAAGAGTAACGCGTGGACTTTTGCAGCGGCAGTGGGAAATAACACGTGGAACTTTCTTCCTTGATGATATTACGGAGTGCCCCCTGTCGTCTTATGTAAGAGTACAGGGGGTGACACGTTATTTTAGCGTGATAAGAAATCTTCACGCGTTATAAAAGAGAGCACACCGCCGCCTCCATTCCCTTCACGCGTTATAAATTCAACGCGTTGAGTTTATCACGCGGTGATTTAAAAAATGTGACCGTTTATTTTTGACCGTTTGGAACATTTTTGTACCATTTAATTTTAATTGTTTGAGGGTTTTTATATAAAATTCAAATTATTCCCCCCATTCAATCAAAAAACTCTCCAATTCAATTCTAAAACTCTCTAAATTCAACTCAAAAACTCAAAAATAATACAACAAACATGGAAGGATCAAGCAAGAGAGGTGGGGTTCAAAAAAAGGGGTTCGGGTACGAAGGAAAATCTCGTAAGACCCAAGGTTCGAGCGAATCTTGGCGAGCCGACGCGCTTTAGGTTGCAAGACGAACCCAACTAAGTCCCACCCTTTCAAACCCAACAATATCCACCCTTTCAAACCCAACAATATCCACCCTTTCAATCGCAAACGTATCAAAACCAACCCTTCGTCCCACCGTTTCAACCTCACCAATTTCGACCCCAAACGTATCAAACCCAACCCCACACACTCGACCCACTACTAGAAGATAACACTCTCATCCATCATTTTGCAAACGCGTATCGTGAACCACAACAAAGTCTTGACGACGATGAAGATGATGATTACGTTCAAAAACAACAAGAGGAAGAGGAAGAGGAAGAAGAAGAAAATGATGACGTTCAAGAAATCGTCCCAATCGTCCGACAACAATGGACGGGCGAGGATGAGGTGTCCTTGGTGAAGACGTACTTGCACATATCGGAGAGCAGGAAACATGCTAACGAGCAAAGAAATGATACGTTTTGAAGATGAGTCATTAATCATTTTAGGTAACTTCCTGGTGCAAGGATACGAAACATGGACCAAATGACGTCGAAATGGACGGATTTGAACGGGAAAATTAGTAAGTTCAACGCTTGTTTCATTCAAAAGGTATGTTTTTTATAAAGTTTAAATCTTTTTTTTAACTCTTATTTAACAAAAAAAACTGTTTTTTCAAAGAAACTGTTTTTTTTTTAAAAGAGAAACTGTTTTTTTAAAAAAGAAACTGTTTTTTTTTTAAAAAAAGAAACCACTTTTTAAAAAAAGAAACTGTTTAAAAAAACGAAAACAGTTTATTTTTTAAAAAAACAGAAAACAATTTTTTTTATAAAAAACAGAAAACTGTTTTTTTTAAACACAATTTTTTTAAATACATTACCTTTTTATATTTTTTGTAGAACCGAAACCCACAAAGTGGAGCGAGCGAGGCGACAATCATGCGACATGCCACCGAAATGTATTGCGATGTCTACAAAAAGAGGAGTTTTCCACACGTGACGGCATGGGAAGTTGCGAGAAATCACCCGAAGTGGGTCCCCGTTGAGTTGGTTGACATGCGTGGTCCTACGGCTCCAAAAAAACGAGGTTCGAAAAGATCAAAGACATCCGATTCGGGGAACTACACGACTTCCGCGTCGGATAACTTGCCCGAAATGAACTTAAACGACGACCCCCTTGACGAACCCGATCAACCCGTTGACGACCCCGTTGAAGAAGATACACCTACAAGGCCACGCCGCAGGAGAGGTGGTGAATCGTCAAGCAAAGTGAAGGAAGTGGTGGCGGAGTCGATCTTTAGAATCGAAGAGGAGAAAATGACCCGATACAAGAAGGCCGAAGAAAGAAAAGATATAATTATGTCCGCAAAAGTTGAACGCGAGCAGGCGTACAAAGAACACTTGAAAACGGTTGAAAGACAAAATGATTTAAAAATCTTGTGTGAAAAGCACAACCATCTCGACGATCCGTTTAAGTCAATTGTCATTCAACAAAAGCGCGAGATTTGCGCAAAGTGGGGTTGGGAGATGCCACCCGTTTAGTTTTTTTTTCTAATGTTTAGTTGTTTTTTTTATTTTGCTATGTAATTTATTTTTTAAGTTTAATGAAATTTATATTTTAGTGTTTTATTGTTAATTTCTAATTTTAAAATGAAAATTAAAAAAATTTGGGAGTGATAGAATTCCATCACTAGTGATACCACCCCCACTACAATTCTATCACTAGTGATAGAATATTGGGTGATGACATGACATGATTTGATTGGATATTGGGAGTGATAGAAATCTATCACTAGTGACCACCCCTCCTCCCCATTATATTCACATCCCAAAGTTTTCCCGTTCTCTCCGCCATTACCCTAAAACGAACTGCAAAAGATCTACGGGTTTCGTCTCCGGATCTGTAAAGATCGGGGCGTCAACGCTCCTGTCCTTCGTGGTTGTCGCCGACAACTACTCTCCGGTGCACCACCGCTAGCATTTAACATACATGATCACCGATAACCGAAATCTCAGTGGCAGAACTGTGGGACGACGGCGGTGTTTAGTAAGATTACGTTGTTGGTGGAGGGTTCACACTCATCGTTGACATTGTTCTTGTTCTTCCTTGGTACCATTTTTAATAAGAAGTTGAGAAATTATGTGGTAAATGATTGTGTTACCGTGTATATGGTGGTGGCTTTGAGGATTATAAAAGGTGTGAAACGGTGGCGGGGAAATGGTGGTAGGGACGTGCCGGAGTATAATGTAATTGAATAACTGCAACGGAATTGATCCAATAATATTTTGGAAAACTTTCAATAACAATCGTGAGTTACCATTCAATTAATAATTAATGGATATGTCAATAATAATACTTTTTAAATAACATTGAATCAAGTTGAAGATGATAACATGAATGATTCAATGGGATTAGTGAAATCAATTGAAACGGTGGGATAATACGTGGACCTATGATACGGTGTGATAATTGCATATATTAGTTGAAACGGTGGCTTTGTCGCTGTAATTTGGCGGTTTTTTGGACGCAACGGTTGGATAACGGGTAGGTTTTTAGCTGGTAATTGTATAAGGGTATAATAAATTTGTTTATGTGACATGTAAAATGAGCTAGAACTCATATACTGGACTTCTGGACTTATGAAGATAGTGGGCTCAGCTTGTAGAATTATTCATGGGCTTATTGAGGATGCGGGCTTGGTTTATTGAAGACGTTGGGCTGCTCATCAAGTAATTATAACTGGTGGTGGTAAAGTGGGCAAGTTGGATAGGCTTGGGTAAAAGATCAAGATAAGTTTGAGTTAGGATGGATATTTTTAAAAAAAGGTCGGATGGGTAATGGGTTAAGATCGGTACGTTAGGATAGGTTTATATTAATATAGGCTTGGTTAAAAGGTCTTGTGATTATTCATTCCCCAAATCTCTTTTATTTCCTGAAATCATCTCCTTTACAATCATATAGCAACCTCCATCTCTCTCTCTCTCATCACAAAACTACTTTCATTTTTAACCATTTAGCATCTTTTAACCATTCAAATATTTATTTCATTTTTAACCATTTAGCATCTTTTAATCCATTTGATTTTATTGCAAAGTAAGTTCTGTAAATTGTTACCTAACACTCCTAGGTTAAGGGGCAGTTTGTTACCTCTTAATGAGACTCTTAATGAGACTCTTAATGATTCAGACTTCTTACTGGTTCAACATTTAATGGTTCAGACTGTTTGTTTCGTAGGCAGTGGCAGACCCGGGATTTTTTTCCAATGGGGTCCATTTTTTCGGTGTTCAAAATTTTCGTAACAAAGCGTTAAAATTTTCGAGTCGGCTCTCGTTCGGGTCAGAGCGAAGTTTGAACAGATTTAAAAAAAAACATGCTATACATTAATCTATGACCTCTTGTTGTTAAAGAGTGAGGTTTACCACTACACCAGCTTTCCTTTGGTGTCCACCTAATTGTATTTATGGGTCCTTATAAAATTTAATATACCGGATCCACTAATTTTTTAAAAAACATTGGGGTCCAGGGACCCCGACCAGTTTAATGTGGGTTCGCCCTTGTTCGTGATCAGATTTCTGAATGGTTAAGTATTATACATAGTCTAGTCTGAATGGTTAAGACCTCTAATCTTAATTAGTGACATTTACCTCTGAAGGGTTTAGCATTATACTAACTCTTAATGGTTCAGATCTCTTAGGCTATAGGGTATGGGGACCGTCCCCATCCCCGTCGAGCTTCGACGCCAGAGGAACACCATCCTGCCCCCCACCGTCCCGTCCTCTCCGTCTAGCCTAAGACGTTGGTGACGGTCCATATGCTGACAAAAAAAATGGTGAGTCCAAGGCTTTGTTGTTGTGTAAAGCTGTTATATGTGTATGTATATATATTATTAATTATTAATAATAAATAATAATGAGATAAATCAAGGTTCTCAGACTCGGTCTGACCGGAGTTCATTGCTTGTGCCGGGCCGAGTCACCCCTTCAGACCGTTTCTGTATGCAACCGGAGGTTTGACCGGCGGCCGGTGGTTCGGCCGGAATTCGTTTAAAGGTTCGACCAGTTCTACTTTTTTTCTAATAAAAAAGAAGCACAAAAGTGAAGATGGAAATGAAGTGTTGGGATGAATACCTTGACCCACATACTCATACATGTAAATGGAGACATCAATTCATCTATTAGACCATGAATGATTCCATAAAGAATGAGAAAATTGGAAAATGAAGGAGCTGTAGAGACTAGAGATAGAGAGACAGAGAAAAATAAAAAAAAAATGGTTGAGTATGTCAGTAAAAACATTCAAGTAACATATGAGTAACATATGGGTTGAGTGTTGACTGCTACTTTTTATTGTTTATGGTGCATCATTAATATCATTAATGTAAAATTTATGTATATTTTTTATTTTGTTTTACTTATTAAGGGTAATTTTAAAACTATAACATAAATAAAATAATAAATCTATAAAAGTTGTAAATATTTAATTAACTTATTTATAATATTATCCGGTTAAATGTTAAAAAAAGTAGAAGATTAAAAAAATAAAAAACATAAAAGTAGTGGGGTAGGATTATCTAGGACCATCCTCCATACCCTCTAATTTTATAGGATGGACCATCATTGGAAGGACTATGATGTGACGCCTATGTGGCAGATCATCTAGGACCATCCTCCATACCCTGCCTTATTGATTCAACACTCAATGTTCGGAAGAAGTTGCCAAACAACCATTTAAGTCTCAATAGAACCCACAAGTTCAATAAATAAGACAATATTAAATATGGAAACACAATCAAGTCACAATGAAAAATCATAAATCAATTAAAACGATATAAACATCAAAAATGAAATGACTAACGCCCATACTATATGGACAGACAACAAGAACAACACTTGCAAGTAGATATAAGAGACTGACGTTGTCTTGTACAATTCTTCCTCTTTCTTCCTAAGAAACGTATGACTCCATTTAATTTGATTCCAACAACATATGACTTCATTCAATTTAATATGTATATGCATTTTCAATATTTTCGGTTATATACAAACCTGACAATTTTCTAGTTTTACGCAACACAAACAAACTAAATAAACATAACACTTAACATACTAAAATAACACTTAACATACTAAAATCGCATAAAACGTATCTGTGCGATAAGGTCTTAAAATAACATCCGAAAACAAGTCGATAATACTTAATACTCAGCGTCATCCTCATCTTTCTTGTCAAAAATGTCATCGTCGTCGTTTGCAGCTTGCTTTCCCGTAGCAAGATAGAAATCAAGTTGGTTGTTTGGAACAAACTCGAAATATATTCCTACATTAGTACATATCAAAACCTATATTAGCATTTAACAAACCACCAACATATATTTAGCAAAGTAGCATGTGCTCATTAATACTTTAATAACTTTTTAAAGTCAAATTGTATAGTTTACCTTAGAAAAGGGTTGTGGAGTTTAAGGTTGCGTACCAAAGAAATTCGCTGACATATTTAAAGAAGGTTTATGCCCAAGCGAATTATAAATAAATTATACCGTTCGATTTAAACAGAGAAATCACGATCAAAACCAAGAGATTAGACCATCTCCATGAGATCCCCTCCACCATAACCATGAGATCCCCTCCACCATATCCATTCCGAATACAAACTACGATCAAACAAAATAATTTGCCGAATAAGAATCAAAAGTTGAAAAGATGTAAGAAAAAAAATATATATATATATAAGATGATGGTGTCTACAGCTACATGACGGCTGCTAGGGTGAGTATGTGTTGCAGAAGAGGCGCAAGGGTTGTTTATATAAGTGGTGAAACATTTAGGGTAAATAAATAATAGGAAATTACGATATTGACCTCAAAGGATCTAGAACTCTCATGCCGTGACACTTTTTTATGTTAATTTTCATATTATAAATTAGGTTAGAATCTCGTGTGTTACACGGGTTAAATAAATGTAATATAATTTAATATATTAAATAATAAAAAGGTAAATATATTTATAAAAAAAACCCGTGTATTAGGTTGAATAAAACCATATATTACACAGGTTGTATAATATATAATTCAATCGGTTAAGAATAGGAGGAATCAGAAAAAATAATGATTTGATATTGTGATTTAAAAGGATAGAGGAGCAAACATATTATTATTTAATATGAGAGTAAGACGTTCTATTACTTTGAAATCTCATATATGACCTTTAACTTTATATATTATATTTATTCTTTTCTAGCTTAATTTAGTTAGCTTAAATATTATATATATGGAGAATACTATTGTGTATAGAAAAAAATAGAAAAATAAAAACAAAAAAAGGGTAAAAATAAATTTAAGCTTAAAATGTGTTATATAAAAATATGAACATATAAGAAAACTTAAAAGTTAAAAAAAGTGTAAAGTGACTATTTATTAGATTGTTTTTAATAAATTGGGTATTTTTTGATATTTTAACTATTTGTTAGGACATATATGATATTTTTGGTTTTTGTAAGGGTATATATGATATTTGTCATTTTTTTTGCTGGGCATAAGTTTGTAAGGGTATATATGAAATTAATCCTATTATTATTAATAAAAGGTAATGATAAATTAAAAGATTAAAGATTAACTGATAATTAAATAAATAAGCATTAGGGAATTAAATTTAATAAAAAGGAAAAACCAATCACATATGTATATTATACGTTCAAGGAATTTAAAATTTTAAAATTAAGCTTCCTTAATTTTAGGATTTATAAAAGCAGATATATTTGAAATTTAAAGTATTTATCTACAGTATAATAGGTGCTGATAATTCTATTTAGGCGGGAAAACACATTAAAGGGCTTCCTATTTAATGACATGTGTCCTTCATACGATTTACTTTATCTAAATATTAATAAAAGACTACAATTAATGACACGTGACAATTTTTCCTTCAACTTCACAATTATTTTTTCATTTTTATTTAAAAATATTTTATTATCCTTATCTTTATTATTATTATTATTATTATTATTATTATTATTATTATTATTATTATTATTATTACTATTATTATCTATAAATCTCTTAATTTCAATTTTAGTATTATATATAAAAATATTTTGTTATCCTTATCCTTATTATTATTATTATTATTATTATTATTATTAAATCTCTCAATTTTAATTTTAATACCATATGGAGGAATATTTTATTTTTTGTCTTTTTGTCTTCTTTTTTTTTTTTTTTTTTTTTTTTGGGCATTATGATTTTTTATTTTGCGACAAAACTTTAGTTTTTATAATTTGTGTCACAAAGGTTAAATAATTTTAGTTTTTCTATTAGTTTTTGTTTTACGTTTTTCTCGGATTTGTTCGTCGTTCGTTACTATTTAGCACAGTGTTTGATAGTCACGTTTGGCCCCTCGGGTTTTTTTTTTTCATTCGTATTTAGTGGTCATATTTGGTCTTTTAAGTTTGTTTTACCCCCTTCACTTTCTAATACCCATCGTTATAAATTCGACTCCTTCTACGTTTTACTTCACGTAAGTCACTTTGTGTTGGAAATTCGTGTTTTTATGCTTTACCCGGTTTTGGTTCGTTCGATGCTACTTAGCATGGTTTTACGTCCCCATCTCCTCAACGTTGGTAGCATGTTTTTATGCCCACTGGCCCACAATGCGGGTAGCTTAAGACTAGTTATATGTATAGATTAACAACATTTTCTTGCATTAGAGTGTTGTATCTTTAGCTTGGAAAGTTTTCCAAAAAAAAAATGATTTTTTTTTTTACTTTTAAACTCAAACATTTTCATATTAGTATTTTAACCCCTTTTAATTTTTTTACTTTCAACCCAAAGTTTTCATCTTTTATAATTTAACACATCACTTTATTGTTTACAACTGTGGTCCCCCATACTTTTTATCTTTCGCAAGTTTTACGTTTCGTTCTAAATTTTGCGAGTTCACACGTCGTAGCGTGCATGTGAGGTTCAACGTTTTTTGCACTATTTTTTTCATATTTGACAGACCCATCACAACGTATCCATTTTTTCCCTTTTGACAAGTTCGCCGCAACAGGCGGGTCCTAGATCGACTAAGTTATTATTTTCTACGTTTTGCGTTTTCGGTTAATTTCTTCGCTTTAACACAATGTAACGGGTGTGCGTGGTTCAACGATTTTAAATCTGCTTTTCGTTCAGTGTAATTTTCACATTTTATCTATTTTATTTTTACGATGTTGAGAGTCGATGCCGTTGTTGCATTGGTGCTACTTGGCGCGGTTTTACGAACGTTTTTAACATATTAAATGTTGTACTAATATTTTGTTTTGTTTTACCCCTATACTTCATTTACTTAAAAACTATTTTTACGTGCATATTTTATGTACGGGTAGGTATAAATATGATTTGTTCTACATTCCGACATAAAACTTCTTTTATAGACGAGTCAGGTCAAATATAATACGTTTTCGTTTAAAGAAACCATTTTTAGGTGCATATTTTTATGTATGTTTTGGTATAAATTCAAGTTGTTTTAAGTTTCGACGTAAACTTTTTTGGTAAATGATTCATGTCAAATATAATATTTTTCGTGTTTATTTTATGTATGTTTCGTAAAGTTTGTTTCGAATCGAGCAGGGTCAATTTATGGTTTCTTTTTCTCCCCTTTTTTCAAAAGCTCTAATCAATCCCTTTCGATTACATGTGCAGATTTTCCTTCATACCCGTTACGTTTTCCTATGTATGAGTTGTGTCACATATAGTACGTTATGATTGTTCGATATGAATTTGATTTACTTTACGTTTGATCCAATTACAATGCTTATACATGTTACATTGAGTTCACTTGGATACGTCGAAATGTTTTTTCTATGGTTAATGCGTCATATAACGTTTGGACCAATCAATTCAATGTTTACGATATACCCGCGCCGCAACGCAGGCGGGTCTTAATCCTAGTTGTTATAAAACATTAAAATTTATTTCAAGAATATTCTTGTTTGATACTTTGGCGAATATCATCGTTTTCCGATAATAGAGCACAAAATGAATTATCATATTACTACTATACTAAAAGGTTATAACCCGTATGTTATACATGTTGAATAAATATAATTTTTAGGGCAGACCTTGATAATTCATTTACCTTTTTCGAGCTTGGAAAAACGTGCTCTTAGGCCTTAACGAAATTAGGTATTGGGCTAACTAAAGGTCTAAATCTAATACCAATGGGCTAATAACAAATTTAAACAATAAAAATAGTTTTGTAAGTGGGTCTGCCATTCGAAATATCGGGCACTGGCGATTTCAGTCCCTATGGTTTCACTTTCTTAACCATTTCACTCCACCTCGTAACCATTTAAGTTCTTGTACTAACAGAATAAATGGATTGAAATGGTTACGAAAATGAAACCACATGGACTGAAATGGTTACGAAAGTGAAACCACAAGACTGAAATCGCAATTTTTAAACTAATGGACTGAAATAGTGATTTTTGACAAACCACAGGGACGAAAACAATAATTAACTCTAAATTAAAAATGGTAATTATGTGAGATGCTAGAAAATTTGTACAACAAAACATGAACTTTTTATAAAGAAAGTTAATAATTTGCATGTTATTTTCTATAGTTTTATAAATTATAAGACTTAATACCGTAATCAATACTATATAATGAACCTAATCGATTTCAACTGAATTTCCCCTGTGTAATAAACCAGTTTCCGCCACCATAATGAACTCAATACCGTAATGAACCTAATCGATTTCAATCGTATTTCCCGCATGTAATAAACCAGTTTCCACCACTGTAACAAACTGAATCGATTTCAACCAAATTTCTCACGCGTAATAAACCGAGTTTCAGCCGCAACACATGAGAGTATACCACTAGTTACCATAATATATGATTTTATCTATCTACTTTTTATTTGAATTGATATTATTTCAATATAACTGATATTTGTTATCCTTTTAAACGAAAAATAAATGTGCGGCTATGTTGTTTGATATTTCTTGTACGTCTCATTATAACCTTTTTTTTTTTAAATAGAGCTTAATTTAAAATTAGATTGTAATGAATCGAAATAATACCATCGGTCCATCGGTACTGGTATTAATGTTATCATAATTAGTGTTGGTATTGTTTTTATGATTACACGTATCTTCATTCTTGTGAACAAAATTAGTGTCGGTATAGTTTTTTTGAATACACATCTTGTCATTCTTGTGGACTAATCAAGACTTTATTTTTAAGACTTTTTCTCTGTTGATATACGGAGTGCAAGTATCGTATCAAAACTGTAAGAACTGATACCGACCAAATTATCATTGCCAGGGGCGGATGTAGTAAGGAACAAGGGGTAGCCTCCGCTACCGCTTGATCGGAAAATTTTTGACGTTTTTAGTGTAAATTTTGGAAAAATTTAACGTTTTTTCGATTTCATTACCGCCTATTTATAAAACGTTACCGCTTGGTCGGAATCTTAGATCCGCCACTGATCATTGCATAATGAAATGATATCGATCAATCCGTTTACGTAATTGCATTACATATATCATCTTTGAGTTACCCGTGTAAAATGTACCAATAGTAAAAATAAATTTTATTTAATACAAAAAACCATTACAACATCCTATCATACTCTAAATACAAACCACTACATAACTAAAATCCATAAATGAAAAAAATTCAATCTGATATTGTGATAACTTACACCTTTATGACTTAAAGAGATTATTAAGAGGATTCACATTTGAGTCTTCATCTTTATATTTATCTTCAAAATTTGAAGATTTCGTCTATTTTACATCTTCATCTCTAAATTTTAAAGTATTGTGAATAGTAAATTTCTAATTATAGAGATTCACTATTCGTCATTTCTAATTTTCTATAAGAAAGAGAGATAATAATAAAAAGTTGTTTGTCAGTGAGATAGAGATAGAAAATGAATTGTGATAGGTTAAAAAAATTAAAAAAAAGGTGATATTTAGTTTAATTATAGAGATAGAGATAGAGATTCTAGTATGAATGCTCTCACCTTAAGCCAGTTGACGTTGATGAACACTATAAGAAAGAACTTAACATGTCGAACTAACTTCAAAACCGATTGTGAACACTATAAGAAAGAACTTAACATGTTGGATCAACTTATAAACCATATTTATACAATCTTATTTAAACAGGGAAACCAGGATTGAAATACATCTAGAGAGGGAAAACCAATTCAAGATCTCATCCACCATATCTTTTTGAAATCAAACCCCAAGATCAATGGATAAAACTTACACAGTATTTGCAGAATATGAATTAAAACACGGGAAATCAAAAGTATTGTGAATATATTTGCTACATAAGGGCTAAATCGGTATGTGTTATAGAAGGAAGAATTGCTCCTTTATATAAACAATTTAAGGATGATAGTAAATGTCCATAGTAACCTCGTGGATCCATAGACATGACTCGTGACATCAATAAATAAACTTTTAGGATAAAAAAGTTATCATCTAAAATATCCTTTAAATTGTTGGCAAATACCTTATTTAACATATGAGTTACCAAAATTAAAATGAAAATGATTTCGTTAGGCACCCTCTACTAGAATACATGTGCTAAAAGTAAGTACATATATGTGTGGGTGTTTGTACCATTCAACATCAAACGAAGTGGCGGACTAAGGACTTATTTGCTGGAAGTGCGGATACGGTGTTCAACCATATTTTCAAGGGATTTGGTCGGATTTTTTGTCTAAAATATACACTATTTTTTTCTATTTCAAGGGGTGCGGCCGCCCACCTTAGCCAAAGGGTGGGTCCGCCAATGATCGACTGTCGCCCTCTTCAATATCCCATTGTCTCCCTACATGTTCAGAGTGAATGGATGCTCGTAATAGCGGGTGACGGTGGCGGTGGGTGACGATGACGACAGTGGGCGGCGGACAACGGTGGTGGGTGGCATAGCCGGCTAAAGGGTCAGACTAGTAAAGCACTAGCTTTAGGCCCCCTTTCTTCCGGAGCCACCATTTTTTAAGATTTATTCTGATGTATACAAAAGTACTCTAATATATAAGCATGCTTATGATATTAATATGAGTTAATTACTATTTTCGTCCCTGAGGTTTGTCAAAAATAACGGTTTCAGTCCATTAGTTTAAAAATTGCGATTTCAGTCCATTAGTTTTACTTTCGTAACCATTTCAGTCCACCAATTTAACTCCCATCCATTTATTCTGTTAACTTTGGGTGAAATTACAAAATTGCCCTTATGATTTAATTAAAAAAAAACGCTAGTCACAGGTTTCGAACCTGTGACCTTTGCTTTGAAATGCGATTGTCAAACCAATAGGCCATGTATCAAACTTGTGAATGAATTCAAACTGTTTACCTTATAACATTGTATATTCATCATCATCTTCTCAAAACCTTTCACCTTTATCAATGGCTGGAGCTACACATAACCACACTCCACCATCCTCTGTTTTCTTCATTGTTCAACTTTGTTTGTTATTTTATAAGTTCTAATATGCAAGTGTTCAACTTCGTTTGTTATTTTATAAGTTTTAGTATAGAACAGAGAGTTCGAAAGCAAAATTCCATAGTTGTAATGTTGACATTGTTTGTGATTTCATAATTTTCAATATGACATAGCAAAGATCGAACATTTCATAGTTTTAAAGTTTACTCTGTTTGTGACTTGAAAAGGGAAAAAGACTTTGGTTGAGGGTCGAATTTCTGATACGTTTTTCTTTAAGTTTGTATTTGATACTATCATCGGTGATGATTCTTTATTTAACATTTTTATTTTTGTTTGTATTTGATGTCAAGATTGGTAGTTGTTCAAGTATTAGCTTTAGTGCGCTTCTTATTTTAGTGTTTAATTTTATCTGGGATGATTCTGATAGTCCGTATTCAAAATGGGTTGATTGAAAAAAAATGAAAAAGATTACAATGAGTTGGTAAAAAATGCGTGAAAGGTTGATAGTTGTTCAAGATTGGTAGTTGTTCAAGTATTAGCTTTGTTACTATTTTTTTTTATATTTAAAGAAAACAGAGGATGGTGGAGTGTGGTTATGTGTAGCTTCTGCCATTGATAAAGGTGAAAGGTTTAGGGAAGATGATGATGAATATGCAATGTTATATGGTAAACAGTTTGAATTCATTCACAAGTTTGATACATGGCCTAATGGTTTGACAATCGCATTTCAAAGCAAAGGTCAGAGGTTCGAAACCTGTGACCAGCGTTTTTTTAATTAAACCATAGGGGCAATTTTGTAATTTCACCCAAAGTTAACAGAATAAATGGATGGGAGTTAAATTGGTGGACTGAAATGGTTACGAAAGTGAAACTAATGGACTGAAATCGCAATTTTTAAACTAATGGACTGAAACTGTTATTTTTGACAAACCTCAGGGACGAAAACAGTAATTAACTCTATTAATATTAACCACATATACTTTATAGTTTATACTCAAGTAGTTATAATGATCTCGAGGTCTTTTCCTTTCGGTCTACTATTGTATCACTCTATATTCATGTTTCTAAGCCCTTGTTTGTATCAAAACAACCATAGTATTATTTATTAAGAGACATAAAGCAAAAAAAAAGTTCTTTTTAACCGAAGGGTCACATTTTTTGACTTTGATTTGGACCTCCTAAAAGGTTGAGCCTAAACGTAATTCCCCCTAGACAATAAAATATGTTTACATGAGGAGGAACATATTTACTAGTTATATCATCCGCAATCGCCTGAATCTCGAGACGCTCTTTAAACCAATCATATACTTTATATGAGACTTTCATCTCGTACAACTCAAGCAAAAACACCCAAATACTGGTTGGAACAGATGTTTAATAGAAAGTTTGATACTTCTTACTTTCCGATTCAATCTGCTAGGAAGATACGAATAAAAAAATCCGAAAGTTATTCTTTGTGGTGATAATACCAAAATTTCAAGTTGGCTCAGTCGTCTTTATCTTAATCCTTACGGGCCTCTTGAATTATCTCTTGGCCCTGGTGGGTGGCGGAGGTGGGTGGTGGCGACGATGGTGGGTTTGTTAATGAGATATTTCCACTTCTTATTATTGCATACCAGACGCTACATAGGAGTATCTTAATTTTCCATTAATAAAAAAACCAATCTTATCTCCTAAACCTTGAAAATTCGGGAGTTACATTTTGTTACCATAATAACAATTTAAGCAGATAATGTTATGTGAAATTTGATCACTTTTTATCATTTTAAGTCGGTAATAATAATAATTCGTATACTTATAAACCTTAAATATACTAGGCAATGGCATGACATATCACGAGCAAATATGTACGAATTCTAAGTTAAGGCTAAACAAGTCTAGCATAAACAACCTTTTTATTTATATCACTAGATTATTAGACCCGTGTACTACACGGGTTTAAGGATATAAATTTATAAAGTATTTAATTTTATATTCTCTTAAAAAATTTACATACGTGAATTTTTTACCATAGATGACGCAACAGTTGGTAATGTGTAAAAACTGATTCTTTTAGAAACAAACCAACTTTACATAGAAATTGTCATATACTTTTATTTATCTTCATGGCAAAACATATGACGAGAGGAAACTATCTTCCTTTTAATTTAAACAGAATCTTCTGTTTGGCGGTATTAAACGAAATCTAAGGATAAACGTTCAAGTGGCAGTATTACTTCCGGATAATATGAGTGCCTCAATAACCTGATCACCCAGTGAAAGGACCTGTAGTTGAGTTCCATTACATAAACCATTCTTTTGTTCAATATTTCTTGAAAACGTCACTGGAACACTGACCTTTGGTAATTATCAATGGTTTTGCAAGCCTAAAAATATAACTCCATTTAGGACATCCGACCAGTGTAGACTTGCATCAAAATTATTATGAAGATATTCTATCCTTAAACCCGTTTATTACATGGGTCTAATAACATTAAAAGTGTTTTCAAAGCATGGAAGAAAACCGGTTTTCAAATATCGGATTAACCTATTCTTTACCATTTTTATTATTATAATATAAAATAATAATTTATTTAATAGATGTTTTAAACATATAGTAGAAAAATCCTTTCAAAGAATAAGAATGTATTGTCACATTGATATTATTTATTATAAGTAGAAATATTATTAATAATTAACTATATATTTTAGATAACTTAAAAGTAAATAATCATTATCTAAGTAAACAATAAAATATTTATTAGTATTAAGTTGTTAAGAATTTTTTGTTTGTTTTGTATTAATTAATTAATTAATTAATTAATTAATAATAATAGTAAATTGAAGGAAAAAATAACATGTGGCATTAAGTAGGCTTTTGTTTTAATATAAGAATGCCATGTGGCATTAAGTATAGTTTGTTATTAGTATTAGATTTTCAGGTTAACTGTTGCATTGTATTATTATCCGATGATTAAAAATGATTTTACAGTTAGAATTCGGAAAAGAACAAAATCCGTTACATGATAAGATCTTAGATCTTTTTTTTTGAACGGCAAATTTTGGATCACTGACGGATCACTGGAGTATTATCGTGCCACCAGCGGAACCATCCGATCATATCCATCTCCACTAGGCATAAAGCCTTTACACCAATTCAGGAGGAAACCCAATAAATATGGGAAAACCCCCTTTGTGGGAATCGAACCCAGGACCTATTGGTCCTAAAGCCTTATCCCACCCCCAAGATACCACTAGGCTATAAAGCCATGGGTGATAAGATCTTAGATCTTAATTTCAGTTATACGACACTCAAGTCAAGTTGCAACCATATTATCAGAAAATGGATGGGCCAAATTCACTCCTTTTTTTTTTTTTTTTTTACTTTTTTCACCTCTTTTCAAAAAGAGTAAACTTTCGTTTTACTCTCTGTGTTTTGGTTGCTTTAACGGTTTTGTCTTAATCCTTTAAAAATAGTTATTTTACTCCATGATCTATAAAGCTTATCTCTATTTCACTCCCTGCCCCTAACGCCATCCAATTCAACTATTAAAACCATTTATTCCCACTCAAACTTATTAATTTCCCTATATAATTTTCACACATTTTCTCTCTCTACACCATTCCCCTGCATCTCTCTCTATACTATACCAACCCACCCACACCATTAGACACCACCCCCAACCCACCGAACAACAATCACCACCGCCTTCCACCATCTCCACGCGACAACTACCACCACCACCACCACCACCACCCTGGAGCGGATCAATACACAGCTATGATTGGTGATTTGAGGTTGGCAAAGAGGGCAAAACAGAACAAAAAGGGGAAGTTGATTGTTCCTTATTGGAGGGGCTAGTGGCGAAACTTGAATTTTTCGGCCGAGGGGGGGGGGGAAACGTATATACCCAAAAATTTCTATAGAACCGGGGGGGGGGGGGGGGCGAAAACGTATATACCCACAAATTTCTATACGAAAACTACATATATAACACTACTGAGCGAAAAATTCAGGGGGGGGGGGCCCTCGTGTATTATACGGATTGAATAAATGTAATTTTATAAACTAAATAATAAAAAAATATATCTTTAAAAATCTCGTTTATTACACGGGTTAAATAAATGTAATTTTATATACCAAATAATAAAACAATATATATTTAAAAATCTCGTTTATTACATGGGTTAAATAAATGTAATTTTATATATTAAATAATAAAAAAGTTATATTTTTAAGAAGCCGGTGTATTGTACGGGTTGAGTAAATTTAATTTTATATATTAAATAATGAAAAAAGTTACATTTTTATGAATCTCATGTGTTATACGGGTTGAGTACATGTAATTTTATATACCAAACAATAAAAGGTTATATTTTTATAAACCCTGTGTATTATATGGATTGAATAAATCTAATTTTATATACTATATAATAAAAAAAAGTTATATTTTTAAAAACCCCATGCATTATATGAGTTGCATAAATATAATTTTGTATAGTAAAAAATAAAAATGGTATATCTTTAAAACACCTCGTTTATTACACAGGTTGAATGAATCTAATAAAAATTTATATCTTTAAAAAAACTAACGGATATACTCGATATACGATGGATGAGGTGATTGCGGTGATGGTTCTTATAAATCTCACGTAAACATAGTGATTACCGCTTTTGTTTACCCCTTATAAACATTTTTGAAATAGGTTCTACCCTTAACTACTTTAGTTTAATAAAATAAATAAATCATTTACATTATATTAATTTATATTTAGCGTACATCTTTTGTTAAATTTAGGATAAATAATTTTGAAATCTAATAAATATTTTAAAATATTATATTATCTTCTATACGAATTATTTAATTTATATTAAATTTAATTTTATAATTATCTTTTAATTGATATTAATTATCTATAAAAAATAGATGGCTTCAATGATGACACGTGCCCCCCCCCCATTGGTTTCTTTATTATATAGTATTAGCGGTAAGACCCGTGTGCAAACACGGGTCATTTCTTAGAAAACCATGCTTAACACATATTGACAGAGAGTAAAAAAATAATTAGTGCAGACTTACAAAATTGATATAAATTAATGGTCAATAGGTTTATTCAACAACAATTCTATTATGTTGATAGCAAACCACTGTTGTCTATTAACTGTTAAAAACTTATGTTGCTTTCCAACAGACTTTCCTAGAAACTGTCATCCGTTATCTCCAACAGAGCTTGCCAGATGGATAGATAGTAACTATCAGATGTTTGTCAACCCATGTTAAAAAGGTCAGTCAACAGAAATTACAAAGGTTAGTAAACAAATGTTAAGAGAATAATGTTATTAACAAATAATTTCGTACTCTCATTAAAAATGAGAGTTGCAAACTTGTTACTACAACGCCAGATATAAACATTTTCACAACATGTGTTCTCAGGATAGGCTTAATGCAGAGCAAGTATCATATGCTTTCAAAATGTTGTATTGCTTTCCAACAAACATTTGCTAACAACAGTTCCTCCATTATACCCAACAGACGTTGGCAGGTTGACAAATGTTTAGTATCATCATAGATTTTGTAAAACTTCTTTGTAAACCACATTAGTAGTGGTTGTACAGACTCGTTTCTCTTTATCACAAATCAAAATTTTCAACCCCTTCCTACTTTTTACTCTAGATACAGCAACATAGACCTGGCCATGACTAAACACTGGACGTGGAAGATATAAACCAACATGCTCCAATGATTGTCCTTGACTTTTATTTACTGTCATAGCAAAACACAGTGAAAGTGGGAATTGTCTTCGAGAAATCTTCACTGGTATTCTTTTGTTAGAAGGTGTCATCTTCAGTCTTCAAATCAAAGTATGATGACCTATATTAGTCCCTGTGATAATTTTTGCTTGAATCACAACTTTTCCAAGCCTTGTGACTTGTAAACGTGTACCATTACACAATCCATTTGACTGATCAATGTTTCTGAGTAGCATCACTGGAGCACCAAGTTTCAGTACTAATTTATGGTTAGGTAAACTAGATAAACGAAGATTGTTTAACACATCAGGAGGAAACAATGTCATATTAAGCTCTGATTCTTCTTCAGATTGGCATAAACTATCTGAACTAAAATAAACATTTTCTTCACCAGGCAGACTCTCTAACAACTCTTTATTTATTGAATCCACTACTTCATTAGTTGGAGCAAGCGCTCTTTGTTGGAAATACGTTAAATCCCACAAAAACTTATTCATGTCCGGATATATAAATGAAATGGAGAAAAAATAGGATTGACTTGGTCATGAATAAGTAAATCATCTGGTATTTCAATATCCATCTCACCATCATTTTCTTCACCAAGCAGACCATCACCAAGCTTTAAAATCCATTCTCCAAATTCCTTTATTTCTTTCAAATCTGCTTCCTGACAACCAACTCCTAATCTCATATTCTCAGTTAGCTTTAGTACTTGACAGTACCGCCATATATAAGAAGAATTCAAAGAAGCATTGACTATCATTGTTCTGGCACCTTTAGTGATGACCATAAGAATTTGTCTAAAATCACCACCAAATAGAATGACCTTTCCCCCAAACGGCTTGGATTCCATGTTCGATTAACTAGAACGTGATATGTCTCTCATTGTTCTATCAAGAGCCTCGAAACAATGCTTGTGAGTCATAGGTGCTTCATCCCAAATAATCAAAGTTACTCTTTTAATTAAATCACCTAACTCAGTATTAGGCTCTATCGAACATATTGAATTCTCATTAATGTTGATTGGAATTACAAACCTTGAATGAGCAGTTCTACCACCATCCAACAAAAGTGAAATAATTCCACTGGATGCAACATTCAATACAACTTCACCTTTTGATCGTAATGCAGCTGAGAATGTCTTCCAAATAAACGTCTTTCCAGTTCCACCATAACCATATACAAAAAACACACCTCCATCACCTTTTCCAGTCGCTTCCATAACAATTTTATATATCTTTTCCTGTTCTGTAGTTAAAAACTTTACATAACCATCATGTTCCCTTTGAAGAGCTAGTCTGTCATACGATAATTCTTTCATTATCAATCGATTGTTCGAGGATGAAACATAATTGTCTGGAACACTTGGCATATCATCAAAATTTCTCACTGTACTTCCATTGGTAAGTAGCAACTTTTCAATTTTAGATAGACAGATATTTTCAAGTTCTTCTTGTTGAAGATCTAAATCTAAAACAAATTTTGAAAAAAAGTATTAGTTTTTCCCAATAACAGAGTTATTACATAATTGTACTGTAGTTGTATATAACTTTAATAAAATAATCACATTACCTGCAATACCAGTTATCTTTCATTGCTAATACAGAATGTCTTCACATAACAGGGACTTCGTTTCTGACCAAAAGACACCAGGATGAGATATCGAATTTAATAGCAACAACATTACAAAAAAAGTCCTCAAGAAATCTCTGGTTGACCATCTGCTAGCTTCTTTGATAGCATTAACATATTCCTTATCATCATCCAACAGTCCACGTGCAAAACATGCATCTTTAAATGTTTGAAAAACCTGCCCATCAACTGTTTTTATATCTTCAAAACAGGTTGGTCCCTTAATATGATTCAGTCAAATCCTTAGGTAATAGCAATCACCAAGTGATGGTGGGACATAATGTATCCTCCCAATTGATCCATACGGATGCTTTCTTCGATTCCATTTACGATTTTTAGCATTCCATACATAAAATCCCGGAAACTGAACATACCTTAATGTCCTGGCAAATTCATCGACTTTATTACAATTCATCCACTCTGTGAACATTGTCATTTTCACAGTTGAGTCATAACAATATCACATAAATTATCATGATAGTTATACACAATACTCTGACCATCTTCACAATAAAAAAGGTAATACTTCAACAGCTGGAGATCTATAATGTATATCATACTTGAATATTCTCCAAGCAGCTTCACAAGCAGAGATATATCTACAATCAAGGTATGCTTTTATCTCATCTACAGCTACAGTCTGTTCCGTATCATTCTTGGTGCTATTGGCTTGAAAAACAGAAGCAGTGACTCTATCAGGCCCCTTATTAATATATTTAAACAAATATTTGATAGAACCTGACTGGTTGCACCATTCAACGTTAACGTGGCATTGATATTTTCTGAGCAGGAGAGCATTGTAAGGAACTACAAATCTATTATCAAGTGTCACACCATTCTTTACTACTGTATTACTTGTTTGACAACGGCGATAGACAGGATATCCTTCAGAAAAATCACAAGTCTCTCCTACATATTTTTTGGGAAACTTTTTAGAACATTTTTGCTGAACCATACATGGACAAAATGGGTTGTCTATACCACATGGTCCATGAATTATAAATTGCTTGACAAGCTCATATAATTCAGGATCTCTTTCTTTATCTGGTATCTCAGCACTAATAACACGATCAATATCAGATGCAGTTGGAAATTTGCTTTCAGCACCCAAGAACAAACATATGTGAGCATGTGGTAGTCCACGCTTCTGAAATTCCACTGTATACCTAACTGAAAATTTTCAACAGTGAGCTGTTAGATAAATATAATTAGATGTTCAAAGTAAAAAATATAACCAAAGGGTACCTGCTTGTATATCACCAAAGAATTTATCTTTCTTGAAATCTTTTATAAGATGATCCAATTTACACTTGAATAATCTAGAGATAATGTAACACCCCGAAAATATAAAACTTTATATCAGAATTATATAAAGTATAAATAAATGAGAATTCACCAACTAGAAATTTTAACCTAGTTGGTTAATTGTTTAGAAATAACCTATAGTAGAAATTAAAAGCCACTAAATTAAATGTTGTTTAAAATGGAGGGACTTAATTTGCCAAAGTTTAAAACTTGAGTTACTAAATTAGTAAAACAAAACCAAACACCCCATTTTGAGGTGTTGGTCGACCAGGAGCAAGAAAAGGGGCGATCCCCACTTCTCAAACCCTAAATTCTGCTTAAACTCTCAATTGAAGGAGCAAATCTGGTCCAAACGAAAATCCAAGCTTAGAATCGTGATCCTCATCGCAAGAGGATTATAAGGTATGTGAAATTTAATGAAAACTCTTAGCTTGGAATTCTCATGAATTGGGGAAAAATCTGAGATTCTAGTTGCATGTTCGTCTTATGATGATTTAGGCATAACTATGGTGTTTAGAGACAAACCCTAGACAAATAGAGGCTGAAATCATGTAGAATTTTGATGGAAACTATGATCACCATTATAGGTGATTAATGGGTTATGTGAATTGGAATGAACACTAGGAAATAGATTGTTAATCTAGTGTAATTTGGTAATATTGAGATGATTTCAGCAATTAGGAGCTTACAATCATGTAAAATGGTGAATTTATGTGAAATTATGGCTAAACGATAAACTATAGATGTGATGTATAATTATGTAAAAATCTGCTCAAGAAGTGTTTGTTGAAATGCCTCTATGAAGGCTTAAAACTGAAATTCCAAGTTTAAACGCATAATCATGATGTTTAGTGTATTATGCGAATGATGATTTGAAAAGAGAGTTCTAAACATATGATAATTGAACTCAATAGGAACGGGCGCAGGAGCGTCAAGCGGACAAGCGGGTGGCGAACCACGTAAAAAAGGGCTACTTTGAAGGTATGTAACTTGACCCGTTACATTAAGTAGATTTTGATAATCACATAATGCGTAATAGAATTTTTAGAATAAGAGTTGTTGAATTTAAGCGAAGATGACGCTACATTGAATAATAGGTCAAAGTTGGTTAGAACTCGTTGGTAGTCGTTAAAAAGGGAGGATTCCTTAGACGAGCCAAACGGGTCGAATAATCAAAATAAGGCATGGTTAATGTCTCGGAATATAATGGATTGATCTTTGATATTGGTTGGTTGATAACATATTAAAAATACAAGAATTTAGAATATAAGTATGCTAGAAAGCAAAACCCGGAATTTGGGGTTGAGCATAAAGAACAATTTAAACAACATATGGATGCCCAGGGACTACCGTAAATTACGGTGGTACCGTAATTTACGGTAGAGGTCATTTGTTTACGGTGGTTTGCCCCTGTCTTACGGCAAACCAAAATTTTTCAGGACCTACCGTAATTTACGGTGACACCGTAAATTACGGTGGAACCTGCAAACTTGCAATTTAATATTCGTAATCAGAAGTTAGTTCTCGTGTTTATATATTATTTATTAACATCAAAACTAATGTTTTAATGGTTTTGACCATAGGTGACGTAATGGATCTTACGGATGGCGGTCGAGCGAATGATGAAGAACCGAACACTACATTTTGAAAGCTTCCGCAATGTTTTAAATCTTTAGTAGTCTTATGTATGAATTGTAATTACTTGTTAAACTACTTTTGGTATGTTTTAACTTATACACTAGTCGACTAAGGTTGACGTACTTAAGGACTCCGTTAACGGATGTTATGTTACTAAAATAATATTTTGATAAAATTGGTGTATTTTATTATTAAAATCAAGTGAAAAATTTAAGGGTGTTACAAGTTGGTATCAGAGCTTAAGGTTGTCAACAAAGTGTTCGGTTCAAGCTTGATCGATCGTCCGGTAAGAATTAACTTATTATGTTAGTAGATTAGGTCTTATGTAAGGAATGAGGAACGAATTGATATGCATGGGAAGAGTGTGTTAACACACTCAAACCCGGAAAGTGCATTAAATGTGAACGGTTAAAGCAAGTTAGGAACTTGGCTAAACCGAAACAAACAAAGCAATGTCATAAATGAAATGTTTAACGCTTGATGTAAACATTTCAGTTTCAAGATGTCGAAAGGAAGCAATAATGATCCGGTGCCGACAAGCACCGAACAAATGAAAGAAATAATTGCCGAGGAAGTAGGAAAGGTAATTGAAGGCAGTCTATCTGGGTTTATAGACAAGATTCAAGGTACGGTGTTGTCACTCGTAGAAGAACGAGTTAAAAGGTTGGAGGATACGGTCAACCTTATGAAAGACAAGACTGGAGAACGTAAAGGGTGCTCATACAAAGAATTCATGGCGTGTAAACCGCCAATCTATAACGGGGAGGTTGACCCGATAATTTGCCAAAGATGGATAAGCGATGTTGAAGGAGTGTTTGAACGAACCCATTGTGACGTAGGTGATTTTGTTGCTTACGGAACGGGTCAATTGAGAAATCAAGCCAAGGATTGGTGGGATAACAAGAAGAAAGAAATGGGAGCCGAAGCGGCGAGGGTTATGACTTGGGACGAGTTTAAGGTACCATTCCTTAAACACCACAGTCCCAAAGCGGTTATTAACAGAATCAAAGAAGAATTCAGCCAGCTGAGACAAAAGGGTGAAACAATCGATAAGATCACGGGCATTTTCATGGATAAGCTCAGATTTTGTGATGAGCTAGTCACCACTGAAGAACAAAAGATATATTACTATTACAATATGTTGAGTGCTGAATACCGGGAATTTATGACTCCGTCAAAATACGAGACCCTCACGGAGATTATCAACACCGCCCGGGAACGTGAAATCGAGTTAAAGAAACAAGTGGAAAGAGGTGAGCGAAGGGCACACGATGTAAATCCAAGCCCTACAAAGAAAGCCCGAACGGGAGAATCGGGAAAGAAAGGGGATGCTAAGGGTGGGTTGCCAAATTGTAAAGTTTGCGGGAAAGGACACAAGGGGGAATGTCGATTCAAAGACAAGCCATGCCCCATATGTAATAAGACGGGGCACACGGCCTCGCTATGCCCGGGAAAAGTATCAGTTTGCTACAATTGCTATCAACCCGGCCATAAAAAGTCCGAATGCCCGGACTTAGTTGGAAAGAAAGACGCGAAGGAGTCTCCAGCAGAAGCCCCCAAAGCAAAGGCTAGGTCCTTCCAACTTACCGCAGCTGAAGCGAAAACAGAACCCGATGTGGTTTCAGGTATATTCACGATTAACTCAATTCCAGCACGTGTATTGTTTGATACGGGTGCGAATAAATCCTTCATTTCGAATGGGTTTATTCGACATCCTTCATTTGTATTGACAAAATTGCATGTGCCCTTAGAGGTTGAAATAGGGGACAATAAAAGTTTTATAGTTTGTGATGTCTGTCGAGGCTGTAAATTAAGCATCGATGATGAGGAATACTTGATAGACTTAATCCCGATGTCAATGGGGGAATTTCAAGTAGTCGTCAGGATGGATTGGCTAGCCCAGCACCATGCAAAAGTCGTGTGTTTCCGCAAAGAGATTAAATTAACATCTCCGAGCTGGAAACACGTTACCATTTATGGCGAAAAAGGAGGTAACCCCATAGTGTGCTCAATGATGAAAGCTCACAAGCTTATGAAGCGAGGATGCAAGGCGTTCATGATATACGCAAATGAGCCCGAGAAAGAATCACGGAAGATTGAAGATATACCAGTAGTAAGAGACTTTCAAGATGTATTCCCGGAGGATTTACCGGGAATACCGCCTGAACGGGAAGTGGAGTTCGGAATCGAATTGATTCCGGGCGCAAAACCCGTAGCCAAAGCTCCATACCGACTCGCACCGTCGGAGTTACAAGAGTTGATGTCCCAAATCCAAGACTTGCTTGATAAGGGATTCATCAGGCCGAGTGTGTCTCCTTGGGGCGCACCGGTGTTGTTCGTTAGAAAGAAAGACGGAAGCATGCGTATGTGTATCGATTACCGGGAGTTAAACAAACTCACGGTAAAGAATCGATACCCGCTTCCGAGGATAGATGATTTGTTCGACCAATTGCAAGGTGCGAACTGGTTTTCAAAGATTGACCTTAGATCTGGGTATCACCAACTAAGGGTCAAAGAAGAAGACGTACCGAAAACGGCTTTCCGCACAAGATACGGACATTATGAATTCCTCGTAATGTCATTTGGGCTAACAAATGCACCCGCGGCTTTCATGGACCTCATGAACCGGGTTTGCAAGCCAATTTTAGACAAGTCGGTCATCGTGTTTATCGATGATATCTTGGTGTATTCGAAAAGTGAAGCTGAACACGCAAATCACTTACGAGAAGTGTTAGCGACACTTAGACGAGAAAGGCTGTATGCGAAGTTCTCTAAGTGTGCCTTTTGGTTACGAGAGGTACAATTTCTTGGCCACGTCATAAGTGCCGACGGAGTATTGGTGGATCCGTCCAAGATTGAGGCTGTGTCAAAATGGAATCACCCGAAGAACCCTTCGGAAATTAGAAGCTTTTTGGGGCTTGCAGGATACTATAGGAGATTCATTCAAGATTTCTCCAAGATTGCGTTACCGCTAACAAAGCTAACCCAAAAGAAAGAGAAGTTTATTTGGGGTGTCGATCAAGAAAGAGCGTTTCAGACGCTAAAAGAGAAGTTAACACAAGCTCCGGTACTGACATTGCCGGACGGGGTCGAAGATATGGTAGTTTATTCGGATGCTTCACTGTCGGGCTCGGATGCGTTTTGATGCAGCGGGGCAAAGTTATAGCTTATGCCTCGAGACAATTGAAAATACATGAGAAGAAATATCCTACACACGACCTTGAATTGGCTGCGGTGGTATTTGCCTTAAAAATATGGAGGCACTACCTATACGGGGTAAAGTGCACCATATACACCGATCACAAGAGTTTAAAATACTTCTTCGATCAGAAAGAGTTAAATATGCGACAAAGGCGATGGCTGGAAACGGTGAAAGACTACGATTGTGAAATACATTATCACCCCGGAAAGGCTAATGTGGTGGCGGATGCTCTGAGCAGAAAAGCGGACTATGTCCCAATACGAGTTAGATCGATGCAACTCGTGGTGACCTCGGGTATACTTGAACGTATTCGAGAGGCGCAATTAGAAGCAATGAAGGAAGAGAATTGGAAGAAGGAAAGAATTATAGGTCAGTTGAAGGATTTGTCGGATGGGAATGACGGGTTGAAGACTCGATCCGGAAGGATATGGGTCCCACATACCTGTGGAGTGAAGACGCTTCTACTTAACGAAGCTCATAAATCCCGTTACTCAATTCATCCGGGAACGACCAAGATGTACAATGATTTGAAGCAAAACTATTGGTGGCCCGGAATGAAAAGGGATGTAGTGAGACATGTAGAAAAATGCTTGACATGTTTACAAGTCAAGGCGGAACATCAGAAACCATACGGCAAACTCCAACCGTTAGAAATTCCGGTTTGGAAATGGGAACATATTACAATGGACCTATTAACCAAGTTGCCTAAAACGAGCCGTGGTTTTGATGCCATATGGGTAGTGGTAGATAGATTGACGAAGAGTGCTCACTTCATCCCGATCCGTGAGACTTATACGTCAGAAAAGATGTCAGAGGTTTACACGAATGAAATAATAGCACGTCATGAGGTGCCGGTATCCATTGTGTCTGATAGGGATACCCGGTTTACTTCGAAATTTTGGCAGGAATTCCAAGAACAAATGGGGACTAAGTTATTCATTAGCACTGCTTATCATCCACAAACGGATGGGCAGAGTGAAAGAACAATACAAACATTGGGAGATATGCTGCGGGCGTGCATTATTGACTTCGGAGGTAGTTGGGATGTCCATCTACCCTTGGTCAAATTTGCATATAACAATAGCTATCACACGAGCATTAAAATGGCCCCGTATGAACTGTTGTATGGCCGAAAATGTCGAACCCCGGTATGTTGGGGAGAAGTGGGTCCACGAGGGAAAGCACCTACTGATATAATCCGAACTACAAATAAGAAAATTGACATAGTTCGGGCACACTTGAAAGCGGCTCAAGACAGGCAAAAGGCGTATGCGGATAAAAGGAATAGGCCAATTGAATTTCAGGTTGGAGACATGGTTATGCTGAAAGTTTCCCCATGGAAAGGCATAATTAGATTCCGAAAAAGGGGGAAACTAAGCCCAAGATTTATTGGGCCATTCAGGATCACTGAACGGGTTGGTAAAGTAGCTTATCGTCTCGAATTACCCGAGGAGTTGAGTGGGATTCATAACACGTTCCACGTGTCGCACCTCCGAAAATGTTTGGCCGACGAAACTGCTCATATCCACTATGATGATATCGAGGTGGATAACAGCCTCAACTATGCAGTAAAACCAATTGCGATTTTAGAACGTAAGGAGAAAAGTTTGAGGAACAAGGTGATTAACCAAGTCAGGGTCAAATGGGAGCACAGGAAAGGTTCGGACACCACGTGGGAGCCCGAAGAGGAGATGCGACGCCTCCACCCAACATTATTTGGTACGTACTTTGGTTTCGGGGACGAAACCCTTTTAAGGGGGGTGGACTTGTAACACCCCGAAAATATAAAACTTTATATCAGAATTATATAAAGTATAAATAAATGAGAATTCACCAACTAGAAATTTTAACCTAGTTGGTTAATTGTTTAGAAATAACCTATAGTAGAAATTAAAAGCCACTAAATTAAATGTTGTTTAAAATGGAGGGACTTAAGTTGCCAAAGTTTAAAACTTGAGTTACTAAATTAGTAAAACAAAACCAAACACCCCATTTTGAGGTGTTGGTCGACCAGGAGCAAGAAAAGGGGCGATCCCCACTTCTCAAACCCTAAATTCTGCTTAAACTCTCAATTGAAGGAGCAAATCTGGTCCAAACGAAAATCCAAGCTTAGAATCGTGATCCTCATCGCAAGAGGATTATAAGGTATGTGAAATTTAATGAAAACTCTTAGCTTGGAATTCTCATGAATTGGGGAAAAATCTGAGATTCTAGTTGCATGTTCGTCTTATGATGATTTAGGCATAACTATGGTGTTTAGAGACAAACCCTAGACAAATAGAGGCTGAAATCATGTAGAATTTTGATGGAAACTATGATCACCATTATAGGTGATTAATGGGTTATGTGAATTGGAATGAACACTAGGAAATAGATTGTTAATCTAGTGTAATTTGGTAATATTGAGATGATTTCAGCAATTAGGAGCTTACAATCATGTAAAATGGTGAATTTATGTGAAATTATGGCTAAACGATAAACTATAGATGTGATGTATAATTATGTAAAAATCTGCTCAAGAAGTGTTTGTTGAAATGCCTCTATGAAGGCTTAAAACTGAAATTCCAAGTTTAAACGCATAATCATGATGTTTAGTGTATTATGCGAATGATGATTTGAAAAGAGAGTTCTAAACATATGATAATTGAACTCAATAGGAACGGGCGCAGGAGCGTCAAGCGGACAAGCGGGTGGCGAACCACGTAAAAAAGGGCTACTTTGAAGGTATGTAACTTGACCCGTTACATTAAGTAGATTTTGATAATCACATAATGCGTAATAGAATTTTTAGAATAAGAGTTGTTGAATTTAAGCGAAGATGACACTACATTGAATAATAGGTCAAAGTTGGTTAGAACTCGTTGGTAGTCGTTAAAAAGGGAGGATTCCTTAGACGAGCCAAACGGGTCGAATAATCAAAATAAGGCATGGTTAATGTCTCGGAATATAATGGATTGATCTTTGATATTGGTTGGTTGATAACATATTAAAAATACAAGAATTTAGAATATAAGTATGCTAGAAAAGCAAAACCCGGAATTTGGGGTTGAGCATAAAGAACAATTTAAACAACATATGGATGCCCAGGGACTACCGTAAATTACGGTGGTACCGTAATTTACGGTAGAGGTCATTTGTTTACGGTGGTTTGCCCCTGTCTTACGGCAAACCAAAATTTTTCAGGACCTACCGTAATTTACGGTGACACCGTAAATTACGGTGGAACCTGCAAACTTGCAATTTAATATTCGTAATCAGAAGTTAGTTCTCGTGTTTATATATTATTTATTAACATCAAAACTAATGTTTTAATGGTTTTGACCATAGGTGACGTAATGGATCTTACGGATGGCGGTCGAGCGAATGATGAAGAACCGAACACTACATTTTGAAAGCTTCCGCAATGTTTTAAATCTTTAGTAGTCTTATGTATGAATTGTAATTACTTGTTAAACTACTTTTGGTATGTTTTAACTTATACACTAGTCGACTAAGGTTGACGTACTTAAGGACTCCGTTAACGGATGTTATGTTACTAAAATAATATTTTGATAAAATTGGTGTATTTTATTATTAAAATCAAGTGAAAAATTTAAGGGTGTTACAGATAATATATGGTCTGTCTTCAGCATTAAGAGCTTTATCGTGCAAACACCTGTAAATCTCAGGCCAGTTTGGATTACAAGTCACCGTTATGAATAAATCGGGATATCCAACAAACTTGCAAATTGCCATAGCATCCAAGTACTTTTACATCATATATCTAGAACCACCAGTAAATGATGAAGGTAAAAGTATAAGTTTACCACAACTTGAGGCATTATTCTCTCCACTTTCAACAGTAGCATTCAAGTTCTTAAGACTTTGTGTTCTAAGTTTAGGTTGTTGTGTCCTTATATAATTCATCCTGGCAGATTCTATCATCGTGTATCCATCAACCAAAAACTGCTGAAATAGTTTTTTCGCATTGAGTAACAATTAAAACTGATTCTGTCTATCTTGAATTTTGTAACAAAAGAATTCTCTAATTGTAAGATTGGTTCTAAGTACCTCATTATCAATCGCAATCCCTCTATGTTTAATACCAACTCTATAACCATCTTCTGCATATGGGAAAATAAGTGGATATCGCAAAGCAAGGTAAGAGGGATGAAGCTCACTAATTCTTTGAAGACCACCAGACTTCTTTCTAACAACAATGTCACGTTTATCAAATGCTCCATCAAAATCACCAGTTATTAACGCAACGATTTCTGATGTTGTGGCAAATTGTGAACTCTTCCATCCTTATCTCTTGTTCCAATAAGCTTCAAGCTTACATCTTGAAACTCATTTTCTTGAAAAAAATCTCTTACCATTCTGAAGGACTGGACAAGAGGATTGCAAGAAACGCAACATATCTTTAAGACCCTTGATGGTTGTACTATCAAGCTGATTGTTTCTTGTAGTTTCGGATTCTATCTGAGAACTGCCAAAAATATAAAGTGTTAAATTTAGATTCATTTTAAATGATAATGAATGTACATATACCAAGAAGCAAAATATATATTCATAAATGCCACAATTATCATAAAGAAATTACCTTACTGCTTTTTGACGATTTACCACTTCGTTTTGTGAATCATATATTTAAAGCTGTGAGAAATTGGGTTCTTCCCCATCGTCCGAAAGTAGACTACCCATTCGATGGTAATTCTGACCTTGTAGTCTAAATACATAAGGATCTTTACCTCTCTGATAACTTTTTGTCAACCTTCCCACCAAGAGATGCGAAGGAAAACATCATGTTATATGCTCGAATATTATCCATGAAATTGTGAGACTGTGAGGTATGACTTTTATATAAATGACGTAGTAATGGAAGAGGTGTACGCGGTGGTGGTAGCTCAACATCTCCATTTGAACAACAAAGAGAATAGGATGTTTTCTTACGTTTTTTATTTCCCCTAAGCATTTCATCTTCCCATAACATTGCATCAGATTTAGAACACACAACGATGGCATCTCCATGATCAATATAATCTACAGACTTAGCAAATTTATAAGTCAACATAAGTTATCTACATATTGAAAACTTAACAGGAATTTACATTCGTATCTTATACCTTTAGAAATTCTATGAATCTTCTTAACCACAAAATCTGCTAACATCTCATCACTCATTGGTAATTCAATTTTAGATATTCCACCTATATTGAAGCTTGTAAAATAAGACATATATATATATATATATATATATATATATATATATATATATATATATATATAACAATTCATAAAACCTAAGATTAAACAAATATTTTGTTTCCAAAAATTTAAAACATACAATTTGTAATATTTGATAATGGGGTCCTCTCAACAAAATAGGATGTTTGCTTAGTACTTCCAAAAGGAGTATGATGTACATTCCTTGATGAGATTTTTCTTTTATAGATGAGTGACACACATTACTACTAATATCTGGGGTAGCATAAGTAGGAAGGTGATACACATTCCTTCTTTCGACATTGGTGGTTGAAGCTTGTAAAATAGAACATATGTAAGGATTCCAAAAACATAACATATACATACATATTTGTTTTAAATTTTGTTTGCAAAACTATAACACATACCACTTGAAGTATTTGAAAATGGAATCCTTTCAACAGAATCAGATGTTGATGCAGGATGACAACCTCTGTTGTTTCTCTTTTGTTGAAGAACATACTTCCTTTTTTCTCTTTCTTCAGCACACCTTTGACGTTGACTTGCTTGAAGGTCAACTTCATACTTACTTGAAATTGTGTTATCTGTATCCATAATTTAAAATACTTGAATGAAGAAGATTGTTGACCACTCGAGAAAAGAACTTTGAAAGTATTGTGAAATTATTTGAAATTACCAAAAAATATATGCAGTAAGTATACCTTTTACTTCTGTAGATGAGTGAAACAAATTACTACTAATATTTGGAGTAGCATAAGCAGGAAGATGATACACATTCCTTCTTTTAACATTGGTGGTTGAAACTTGTAAAATAGAACATATGTAAGGATTCCAAAAACATAAAATATACATACATATTTCTTTTGAATTTTGTTTGCAAAACTATAACACATACCACTTGAAGTATTTGAAAATGGAATCATTTCAACATAATCAGATGGTGATGTAGGATGACAACCTGTGTTGTTTCTCTTTTGTTGAAGAACATACTTCCTTTTTTCTTTCTTCAGCACAGCTTTGACATTGACTTGCTTGAAGGAGCACTTCATACTTACTTGAAATTGTGTTTATCTGTATCCATAATTTAAAATACTTGAATGAAGAAGATTGTTGACCACAAAAGAAAAGAACTTTGAACGTATTGTGAAAATTTTTGGAAATTACCAAAAAATCTCTGTCGTAAGTATACCTTTTACTTATGTAGATGAGTGAAACAAATTACTACTAATATTTGGAGTAGTATAAGCAGGAAAACGATACACATTCCTTCTTTCAACATTGGTTGTTGAAACTTGTAAAATACGAAACATGTGGAAGGATTCCCAAAACATAACATATAAATATGTATTCCTTGTAAAATTTTGTTTGCAAACATATAAACATACCACTTGGAGTGTTTAATAATGGAATCCTTTTAACAGAATCAGATGTTGATGTACCATGAAAACCATTGTTGTTTCGCTTTTGTTGCAGAACACGCTTCCTTTTTTCCTTGCTTCAGCACAGACTTAACTTTGACTTGGTTGAAAGAACAGCTCATACTTACTTGAAATTCTATTATCTGTATCCATAATTTCAAATATCTGAATGAAGAAGATTGTTGAGCACTCAAGAAAAAGACTTTCAACGTATTTTGAAAATGGTTTGAGTTATTTGAAAATGATTTGAATTATTTGAAAATGACAACTGTATTATTAGGGGGTAAAATGTAACTTCCTTATCTCAATGGCGGTAAAATGTAATTTATTATTCCAATGGCGGTTTACCTTTTTACATAGAGGCAAATAGAAACACACTTTACCTTTTTAACGACTCTCCAAATCCCTTTACAAAATTGTTTGTCTGATCTCATAAAAAGTGCTTTAAGTTTTAATCACCGATGTCCATTTCAATATTGAATCACTCCACTTGAATACTTCTTACTTTTGACATCATCAACAACTTCGATCAAGGTATAATAATATTTATTAAAATTTGTATACACATTAGTTTCATATGCACATGATTAACAACTGTTATGAAGACTGTTCTCAGTATTGCATGTTTTAGATGTTGTATCAATTTAATTTTACATGCTTTTTTATTTTTTTATAATGTTTCCGAATTGAAGTTTTCTTTGATATGGTGTTACATTTGGTTTCTTGAAAGCAATCGATAAGGTATATTTTGTTGTTTTTTTACTTGATATTAAATAATATGATTAAATGACAAATCTTTTATTTATGGACTTGCAGAAAAAAAGTTATTGACAGTGCTACTCGATTCTACAGAATTTAGAGGAATCTTTATTTATTGATATACTCTAGATAAATCGATAAATATTAAACTCAACAAATAATACCACAAAAATTTGAAAACAATTAATTCACGTATAACAATTGCCAATACTTAAATACTTGAACTCAACAGATAATACCACAAAACTTTGCAAACAATCATTTACTCAAAGAAGTTACTGGTAAACTTTGCTCTAAAAGAAGGATGGTCCTTAGTTGTCTCTGGCCTTTCATTGAAAGAAGGATGTCTGTTGGTATTTAAAAAAACTGCACCATATACATATCTGCTGACACCTTTTGAAAAAGTTCATCATTATCCAACAAAACTCCCAATGATTGCTATGTTCACATCAATATCATTTGAGAGGAAATTTGGATGTATGGATTCATTCTCCAATAGTTTTACTGATGTTTGTAAGGACGTGTTGGTAAGTTTTGGTATTTTATTCAAATACTTAAATGTTACTATAGTAATTAGTGATATAGTTGTTAATTTTACTGTACCTTTGTTGATTTCATAATTTTATATCTCTTTGTTCAGCTAATACCCAAGGAGTTAGTTAACGTCAGTAATGGAGTTGGTAAACTTCGAGAGACATTTAAGATCTATGTGAATCCGTGGGACTCTTTTGATGTAGTACTTCAACGTGATACTCTTTGGAATTGTTACTTTATAACCGATGGATGGGAAAAGGTTGTACACTACATGTGTATGCAAACAAGAATTGTACTTGTTTTAAGATACGTAGCGGATTACATATTTCTGCTTACTGCCTTTGATTTGAATGGATGTGAGATTGTTGCACCCAAAGCCAATGACAGTCCGAAAGACGATACTTCCTCACCCAATTTAGAAGTTGCTCCAATTACCGAGGATTACCAGTCGGATGTTGAAGAATCCAACGACATAGATTCTGACAGTGATTATGTTGTATCGAATGAATCATCCGATGATATCGACGACGCAGATTTTGATGCCGTTGTCTCAGATTATGAAGCTGATCCTAATGTATATCCCTTACAATTGATATGGTATTGCAGCAAACATTTTGTAAGTTTATTATGTTAATATATTATGCCTCGTCCTTTGGATGTTAAATGTTTGTTACAATTAAGCATTTTTTTGTTACTTCCTTAAATACATTATTTATTTCTTATTAATTTTTGGTATTTTGTATTTATTTTTAAGCGTCTGAATGTGAAAGTAGCCTCTTTATCAAGGATTAATAGAACATTGAAGATGACAGTTGAAAATCTGAATGGAGTTGACACTGTAATTGACTTTCGATGGGAGAATCATGGCAAGGGAGTTAGATACGCGGCTTGTCAATTCACCAAGAAGTTCACGAAGCCCAATGGTATCTACAGAAATATGATATGTAAATTTGTCTACTCTGAAGAAAAAGTCAAGCAGATCTTAAAAAAAGTCTACAGATAGTTGTGGTTGTTGGTATTATCTCATTTGAGATAAATTATGGGATGGTGATGTATCAAACTTCTATATTTTGAAAACCTATGATTTACGAATATTTAAATTATAATCATCTATGCTTATCTTGTTATTTATATTAACTTAAACCTTTGTTGTACATTCTCCATATATTTTAATTAGCTCTTCATTGTCATAACTTCACTTCAATTAACCTCTAACTACAAACAAATTTATGCACTCAACATCTCTTTAGATAAAGTCTGACAAACCAAAAGCTCTGTGAAACAGAAAATCTGTTTAAGCAAAGTCTGTTGTTCCAAACAACCTCTGCTGATAAACACAAAGACTGTTGTAGCAAATAACCTCTGCTGATAAACACAACCTCTGCTGCTGAATATGAATACAAAAGCATCATAAAGCTAACATCTGCTGATACTTAACAAATGATACAATCTTTAAACATCTGAAACATCTGCTGTTGAAACAAAGGTCTGCTAAACATAACATCTGCTGATCATTCCACATAATAGATTGCTAACATCTGTTGTGCCTTAACAGATGATGCAGTTCAACAGAGGATTTCAAACATCTTTTTACACACGCATCATGATGAACATCTGCTGATAAACATCGAGACGGTTCAACCAAAAGTCTGCCAAAGAGAACCTCTGCTATGGACTAACAGATGATGCAGTTGAACAGACATTGTTGGACAACAGTGCTTTAACAGACCATGATCAACAGATGATAATGTATGTTGAAGCGAACACTGCTCAACAGATTCTAACAGTTTTCCTACTAACCAATTCATTAAAGCAGTACCCATTCACTAAAAATAATATTTAACACTACTACTTGTCCAAAAAATGAACATTAACAATAATATTCAAACTGTAAGATCCGCGTTTTACGTCTAATAAAAGACGACTAAAAGACACTAGAAATATAAAACTTTTCATAAAAGTGTCCAAACTTCTCGCAAGTTAAAACAATGTTGTTAATAACATACGTGCATTAATTTAACAAAAGTTGGGCATGACCCGTCCGTAAAACGAGCATACCCTGTTTTAAACATAAACAAACAAAATACAATTCTACGATTCGTTCGACAAGGTACTACTAAAAACCAAGACAACAAGTTTCGATAAGTTTGTCTACTAACAAAGTTATGCAAAATAAACAAGTTTTGGACCAAAAGCATAAAAACAAGCTAGCGGAAGCATTTGGTATGGTGATCATGAACACGTGCTTGCTCCGATTCTCCAAGTCGCCTAAATTGAGGATTTACCTACATTCATTATACTTGTTTGATCATAATACCATTATTTTGGTTCCATTCATGTATGTGCTTTCATTTTTCTTACGCGTTCGACTACCCAATAAAATGGGTATGGCAGATACTCTCATGATGAGATTCAAGCATACACTTACGACCCGGTAACATCGGGTTAATTGCTTTCAACATAAATCTTTCGTTCTATCCGTTTAACGGATTGAACTTCATACATTCGTTATTGCATTCACGACCACCCGTTCTAAATGGATGGTACCTTATTCTTACTCGACTTGTTCAACTCGAACTGGTCGACTTGCATAGCTTATCATGACCTTCGTTAGCATAACCAATTCCGCAAGGGATTTACTATCCACTTACTAATCACCATATTCATTATAACAAGTGTTGTTCATCATAATTATTAACAAAATTTAAGTGAGGTTTTGTATGCAATGGAACATACCTCGATCTTGCGTGCCTTCCGTTTTCCTAGTGCTTGTACCTTCTTCCTTCAAGCCTACATTACAACATTCATTCGTTTATTTAGTCCATCAAATTCATTCAGCCATTTTTCCATATCACATATACATTATCTCTTAAGCATTTCATCAAACACCTTGTAGGCATCATAATCATGGTATACGGTACAAGACTATAAAGCACATCCCTACTAGTTCATCATCATACAACATTCATATTTATTCGGATTTATGTAACTACTTCATCCTACATCAATTTTATTCATCATTCATGTATCACATCAAGCTCATAATCAAAATTCTAGTTATATGATCTCATTCCATCATCCTACACTTACTAGCTTCTTAACAAGCGGGTTTTTGCTATAATCACAACAACCCATCCAAATTCAAACATAAATTCTGCCATAATTCTTATTCTATTCCTTAATCCTAACTAAATTTCACGAATCCTATGTCATGCACTCATGCTTGGGTTAAGACCCACTTCATACAATTTAGCAAATCACAAAATTGAACTTACAACTTCGAAGAACAGGTGTAGGAGCTTAGAATTTGCTGATTATACTTTCGATTTCCTTAAGATTTCTAGTAATTCTTGTGGATTTTGTGAAGTTAGAGTTTTTACCCCCCTTGCTCCTCTCCTGTCGATCGACCAGAACCCCACACACGAATTGTGTGTGGGTTTTTACCATTTAACATTTTAATAACTTAATTTTGGGCATTTACATCTTTAGTCCCTCCATTCAACCACTTAATTAATTTAAATACTACCCTTTTATTATTACATTTTAACTTATGTCTAACAATATTTTTGGGGTGTTACAAGTCTACCCCCCATAAGAAGGTTTCGTCCCCGAAACCTAGACACATAACGCATTAAACATTGACATACCAAAGAGAAAAGGGTAGTATCTTCGCATTTCATCTTCTGATTCCCATGTAAGTTCCGATCCCTTTCGGTGTTGCCATTGAACCAACACTTGTCTAACAGCTTTGTTGTGGAGATTCTTCACCTTGACATCTTTAATGGCTATTGGTCTTTCGACATAGTTCAACCCCTCGTCCAACTCAATATCATCGAGAGGTACTAAAGTTGTTTCATCCGCAAGACACTTCCTTAACTGCGACACG
Organism: Helianthus annuus; assembly: GCF_002127325.2. Classification (NCBI taxonomy): domain Eukaryota; kingdom Viridiplantae; phylum Streptophyta; class Magnoliopsida; order Asterales; family Asteraceae; genus Helianthus; species Helianthus annuus. The sequence continues at coordinate 162,026,957 of NC_035443.2, forward strand.
TGGAAGGTATTGTGAATCCTATCTAGAGCAGACGGTAATTCTAATCGATATGCAACCCTTCCAACTCGAGCCAAGATTTTGAACAGTCCAATATATCGAGGACCTAGCTTACCCCGTTTGCGGAAACGGATTATACCCTTCCATGGAGATACTTTTAGTAGAACGTAGTCTCCGACTTGAAATTCGATGGGACGTCTTCTCTTGTCTGCATAAGCTTTCTGCCGATCCTGGGCTGCTTTCAGTCGAGCTCTAATCAATTCAATCTTTTCATTTATTAATGCTATTAATTCACTTGGTGCGAGCTCCCTCTGCCCCACTTCACCCCAGCATACGGGAGTTCTACATTTTCTCCCGTACAATAATTCATAAGGAGCCATTTGAATGCCACTATGGTAACTATTGTTATAAGAGAATTCCACTAGTGGTAAATGGTCATCCCAACTTCCCCCAAAGTCTAGGGCACATGCTCTTAACATATCGACAAGTGTTTGAATGGTTCTTTCTGACTGGTCGTCAGTCTGAGGGTGGTAGGCAGTACTTATATGTAACTTCGTGCCCACACTCTCATGAAACTTTTGCCAGTAGCGAGAAGTAAATCTAGAGTCCCGGTCCGATACAATTGACACGGGCACCCCGTGTCGAGATATGATTTCCTTCATATAAATTTATGCCATCCTTTCGGAAGAGTAAGCTTCTTTAATGGGTAGACAATGAGCGCTTTTCGTAAGTCGATCTACGATCACCCATATTGTGTCGTGCCCCTTTTTCGTTCTAGGAAGCTTGGTTACCAAATCCATCGTTAGTTCCTCCCACTTGCATATCAGAATCTCTAAAGGTTGCAATTCCCCGTATGGTTTTTGATGCTCTGCTTTCACTTGGGAACATGTTAAGCATTTCGCGACATACTTAACAACATCACGTTTCATGCCCGGCCACCAATAATTGGTCCTTAAGTCCCGATACATCTTTGTAGCCCCGGGGTGGACTGAATATCGTGACTTATGGGCTTCTTCAAGTAACACAATCTTAGCTTCACAGAAACAAGGTATCCAAATTCGGCCGAATCTCGTCTTGAGTCCGGTCGAATTTTCTTCTAGCTGATCGACTACACCTTTTAATCTTTCTTTTCTTAAATCTTCCGCTCCAAGCGACTTTATTTGGGAATCTCGTATCATATCAAGCAAACGTGGTGTAACTATCATCTTCATGGACCTCACTCGAATCGAAGGTGGAGACTCCTTTCGGCTTAGTGCATCAGCCACCACGTTCGCTTTTCCCGGGTGGTAAAAGATGTCGCAATCATAGTCTTTAATCAGTTCTAACCATCTTTGTTGCCTCATATTCAAGTCTTTCTGTTCAAAGAAATATTTGAGGCTTTTATGATCCGAGTAAATTGTACATCTCGTACCATATAGGTAGTGTCTCCAGATCTTTAAAGCGAACACTACCGCTGCCAATTCCAAATCGTGTGTTGGGTAGTTTACCTCATGGGGCTTTAATTGTCGCAAAGCGTATGCGATAACCCTTCCCCATTGCATCAAAACACAACCTAAGCCTTGCTGCGAAGCGTCTGAATAAACAACCAGATCTTCGGCCCCATCTGGCAAGGTCAAGACCGGAGGACTCGACAGTTTCTCTTTTAATATTCGAAAGGCCTCCTCATGTTCTTTACCCCATACAAACTTTTCTTTCTTTCTTGTTAGTTTGATTAAAGGTAGGTTCAAAAAATCCTGAATAAACCTTCTGTAGTACCCCGCGAGGCCTAGGAAACTTCTTATTTCAGTTGGATTTTTCAGGGAAATCATTTCATCACGGCATCAATCTTCGACGAATCTACCAAAACACCTTCCGAGTTAATTACGTGGCCGAGAAACTGCACCTCTCTGAGCCAGAAGGCACACTTTGAGAATTTCGCATAGAGTTTTTCTTTACGGAGTATTTCAAGTACTTCTCGCAAATGCGTCGCATGTTCAACCTTACTTCGCGAATAAACAAGGATATCGTCTATGAATACAATCACAGACTTATCTAACATAGGTCGGCATACCCGGTTCATAAGATCCATAAACGTTGCTGGAGCGTTTGTTAATCCAAAGGACATAACTAAGAACTCGTAATGTCCGTATCGGGTTCTAAATGTGGTCTTTGCAATGTCTTCCCCTCGTACTCTGACTTGATGATACCCCAAACGCAGGTCAATCTTAGAGAACCAACTCGCCCTTTGTAATTGATCAAAAAGATCGTCAATTCTAGGTAAAGGGTAGCGGTTCTTCACGGTTAACTTATTTAATTCTCTATAATCGATGCACATGCGCATCGATCCATCTTTCTTCTTAACAAATAAGACAGGCGCTCCCCAAGGCGACACACTCGGGCATATAAAGCCCTTATCTATAGGATCTTGTAATTGAGTCATTAACTCCCGCATTTCGGTGGGAGCCAACCTATAGGGAGCCTTCGCAACCGATTTCGCACCCGGATTTAATTCGATACGAAATTCTATTTCTCGTTCGGGAGGGAGTCCCGGCAATTCCGCCAGAAATACATCCCGAAATTCATTCACGACCTCAACATCTTCAAGTTTCGGGAGGGTTTGTCGAGCGTCTACTACATATGCTAGGTATACTCTACTCCCGTTAAGCACGTGTTTAACAGCTTGAACAAGGGTGCACAATTTGGTTTTCACGTTTCTCTCCCCTTGAATACTCAAATGCCTTCCACTTGGAGCTTGAACTAACATTATCTTACTTTCACAATTAATTTCTACATGGTGTCGTGCCAACCAATCCATTCCCACTATCATTTTAAATTCCCCCGAAACCATAGGTATGAGGTCGATATCGAATTCTTCATCTTCTATAGTAAATTTGCAATTTCTACAAATCTCGTGTAACATGTAGGTTTTACTATCGGCAATTTCTACTTCTAAAGGCATCGGCATTCGTTCAATCTTAAATGAAGGATGTTGTACGATTTCATTTGAAATAAACGACATAGTGGCTCCGGTATCAAACAAAACATGAACCGGCATAGAATTTAATAAGAAGATACCTGAAACGCCATTCGGATGAACCTTAGCCTCCTCGGATGTGATTTGGAACATCCTTCCTTTAGCCCTAGAACCCTCTTGCTTCTTTTCTTCCTTTTGCGACTCTTGCTGAAGTTTTGGACATTCCGATTTAAGGTGCCCCCTTTCGGAACAATTGAAACAAGTCTTCGGGTTACTTAGACATTGATAAGACGAATGTCCCTCCTTACCACATTTGTAGCACCCTTTCTTGCCTAACAGACACTCTCCAGTATGAAGTTTTCCACAAGTCTTGCAAGGAGTAATACCACCCTTCGACTTATCTTTCCTTCCTTGCTCTTGATACTTCCCCTTTTTAGATGAACTCGAACTTGCACCTTTTTCACTTGATCTCTTTTCACCACGTTCTTCTTGCCTCTTAATTTCGATTTCTCTATCCCGTGCTAGATTGATAAGCTCATCAAGGGTCTCACATTTCGAGGGAGTGATGAACTCCCTAAATTCCGCCTTCAATACCCCGTAAAAGCGATTGATCTTCATCCTTTCAGTCTTCACAAAATCCCCACAGAACTTCATCTTATCCATGAAGGTATTTGATATTTCATTTATTGACTCGTTTTTCTGTCGGAGGCGCAAGAAATCCTCCTGAATCTTATCAATAGCTGACTGAGGGCAATGGTATCTCATAAAGGGCTCCTTAAATTTTTGCCAAGTCATCATTTTGAGTCTATCCTCCCCTATTTCCTTGCTATGCGCATCCCACCAATCTTTCGCCTGGAGAGCGAGTTGGCCAGTAGCAAACATCACTTGATCTTCCTTATCACACCGACTTCGTATAAACACCGCCTCTATGTTTGAAATCCATCTTTGGAATGCTATCGGATCGATTTTGCCATCAAACGTTGTAGGATTGCAAGACATGAAGTCCTTATATGTGCACCTTCGTTCCTTACCCTTCTTTTTAGATCCTTCAATCAATTCTTTTAATTCTTCGATTTTGCTAGTCATCATAGCATCAAACACTCCCAAAACACCACTTTCAAACACTCCCAAAACACCACTTTCAAACACTCCCAAAACACTCCCAAAACACCACTTTTAATTCTTCGATTTTGCTATCGGATCGATTTTGCCATCATAGCTAACTTAGGAAGGTTGGCGTGTATAAGTTTTTCCGCCGCTTCCATAACTTTCTCATCGAATGTATCATGTTGTGATATATCATCATCATCATTCTCATTTCTTGTTTCCGCCATCTAAAAAATGACGTTTACATTGAACATTAATTGCAAACTTTCCATATAATACATACTTTAACTCTTGTTTACTACATTCAAAATCGTGAAATTCGAATTCTTGATTATCTAAGTTTTATCATTCAACTTGTGTTATTCACATCGTTACTTCCATTTCTTATCGAATTCTTTTTCGTTGTGATCACAGATTGTGATCCTAAGTATCTTATCATTATGCTTATAAGGACCCTATACCATTATCTAATGGTCCTTTAGATCACACGGGACTCCTAATCATGAAAAACAACAAAACAAAAGAAATTTTCTGCGGATCGCATTTGTAAAGGCCGTCGGCGACGGGTTCTAAATATGGGTCGTCGCCCGCTTTGTCCATAGGCATGAGGTTAAGGCGTCGGCTGAATCGGGGGGGGGGGGGGCTCGGTGACAGCCTCTCGAATTGCTTAAACGTTGTTGTGCTAATCTTTGGCCAATTCAACTATCTCTTGGGCTTGTTTTCAGCCATACAGTTCCTGGAATCCCCGTATGGCCTCCATATTTACTCGTCCACGTACTTAACTTATTTTTTTACAACCTAAACACATTTTACATACTATTTTTTTTACCGAAAACTTAACGCATTACCTCATTGGAGATCTTTGAGTGAGCACACCTTCAAACGAGCCATCAGTTTGAGTTCAAGCATCTCATCGTATACTTGAATCCCTCAAACCTCGGCTATGATACCAACTTGTAAGATCCACGTTTTACGTCTAATAAAAGACGACTAAAAGACACTAGAAATATAAAACTTTTCATAAAAGTGTCCAAACTTCTCGCAAGTTAAAACAATGTTGTTAATAACATACGTGCATTAATTTAACAAAATTTGGGCATGACCCGTCCGTAAAACGAGCATACCCTGTTTTAAAGATAAACAAACAAAATACAATTCTACGATTCGTTCGACAAGGTACTACTAAAAACCAAGACAACAAGTTTCGATAAGTTTGTCTACTAACAAAGTTATGCAAAATAAACAAGTTTTGGATCAAAAGCATAAAAACAAGCTAGCGGAAGTGTTTGGTATGGTGATCATGAACACGTGCTCGCTCCGATTCTCCAAGTAGCCTAAATTGAGGATTTACCTACATTCAACAACAAAGCTTTAAAAGTTAGTCATTATACTTGTTTGATCATAATACCATTATTTTGGTTCCATTCATGTATGTGCTTTCATTTTTCTTACGCGTTCGACTACCCAATAAAATGGGTATGACATATACTCTCATGATGAGATTCAAGCATACACTTACGACCCGGTAACATCGGGTTAATTGCTTTCAACATAAATCTTTCGTTCTATCCATTTAACGGATTGAACTTCATACATTCGTTATTGCATTCACGACCACCCGTTCTAAACGGATGGTACCTTATTCTTACTCGACTTGTTCAACTCGAACCGGTCGACTTGCATAGTTTATCATGACCTTCGTTAGCATAACCAATTCCGTAAGGGATTTACTATCCACTTACTAATCACCATATTCATTATAACAAGTGTTGTTCATCATAATTATTAACAAAATTTAAGTAAGGTTTTGTATGCAACGGAACATACCTCGATCTTGCGTGCCTTCCTTTTTCCTAGTGCTTGTACCTTCTTCCTTCACGCCTACATTACAACATTCATTCGTTTATTTAGTCCATCAAATTCATTCAACCATTTTTCCATATCACACATACATTTATCTCTTAAGCATTTCATCAAACACCTTGTAGGCATCATAATCATGGTATACGGTACAAAACTATAAAGCACATCCCTACTAGTTCATCATCATACGACATTCATATTTATTCGGATTTACGTAACTACTTCATCCTACATCAATTTTATTCATCATTCATGTATCACATCAAGCTCATAATCAAAATTCTAGTTATATGATCTCATTCCATCATCCTACACTTACTAGCTTCTTAACAAGCAGGTTTTTGCTACAATCACAACAACCCATCCAAATTCAAACATAAATTCTGCCATAATTCTTATTCTATTCCTTAATCCTAACTAAATTTCACGAATCCTATGTCATGCACTCATGCTTGGGTTAAGACCCACTTCATACAATTTAGCAAATCACAAAATTGAACTTACCACTTCGAAGAACAGGTGTAGGAGCTTAGCATTTGCTGATTATACTTTCGATTTCCTTAAGATTTCTAGTAAATTTTATGGATTTTGTGAAGTTAGGGTTTTTACCCCCTTGCTCCTTTCCTTTCGATCGACCAGAACCCCACACACGAATTGTGTGTGGGTTTTTACCATTTAACATTTTAATAACTTAATTTTGGGCATTTACATCTTTAGTCCCTCCATTTCAACCACTTAATTAATTTAAATACTACCCTTTTATTATTACATTTTAACTTATGTCTAACAATATTTTTGGGGTGTTACACAAACTGTAGCAGTTACATACAAAATCCATTAGTTTAGATGGTTCAAATTGTTGCCATAACATACCAAACTTTCAAACACAACAGGTTAAGACACACATAACTATAAACCAAAATTTTAGTCTTCAAAATAAGTAGTTTTTACTTTCCATTCAGATTTAATCCAGAATCCCTTTCAACCGAAGGCTGCTGAAAAGTCTTCCGTAACATCACCAATTTCCTTGCAACAGATCACAAAACAACTAATGAATACTCATTCAACCTGTTATTATATTAACAGAAATAAAGAGTATAGTTATGATTTGTTAAAAGTAACAAAAATTACCTTTACATTTCCTTACACTTTACATGTTGTGTAACAACCATCAAATATTATGCAGAGCTGTCATTTTAAAGATGAATTCGTTAAACTGCAGAGAATAATTATTCCACACAATACATCAAAAAACCGTAACCCTACATGGAAACAAAAATCAAGAACATTTATATTACAAACCTACAAAGCATAGAATCAAGAATACACACATATACATCTATTTTTAAACACAAACAGAAATTACCACTTCATCAATAACGTTGAGATCCATTGTATAACCTTGATTACATTTCGAAGTTCGGCTAACAAACTCAAGACTTCCACACCAAATTACATATCCAGCAAGATCTACCCGAAGAACATTTAGCATACAAACCTTCAGTTTCTGATAAGAAGAAAAATTAAAAAAAAATCTATTTTTAAACTACCTTCAACTCTGCATAATATTCAAATCGATGGTAAAACATGATGAATCAAGAATACACACATATACATCTATTTTTAAACACAAACAGAAATTACTTCTTCATCAATAAAGTTGAGATCCATTTTATAACCTTGATTACATTTCGAAGTTCGGCCAACGAACTCAAGACTTCCACACCAAATAACAAATCTCGCAAGATCTACCTGAAGAACATTTAGCATACAAGCCTTCAGTTTATGATAAAAAGAAAAAATCAAAAAATATCTATTTTTAAACTACCTTCAGCTCTGCATAATATTCAAATTGATGGTAAAACATGATGAATCAAGAATACACACATATACTTCTATTGTTAAACACAAACAAAAATTACATCTTCATCAATAATGTTGAGATCCATTTTATAACCTTGATACTCAAGACTTCCACACCAAATAACAAATCCAGCAAGATCTACCTGAAGAACGTTTAGCATACAAACCTTCAGTTTGTGATAAAAAGGAAAAATCAAAAAATATCTATTTTTAAACTACCTTCAGCTTTGCATAATATTCAAATCGATGGTAAAACATGATGAATCAAGAATACACACATATACATCTATTTTTAAGCACAAACAGACATTATCTCTTCATCAATAAAGTTGAAATCCATTTTATAACCTTGATTACATTCCGAAGTTCGGCCAACGAACTCAAGACTTCCACACCATATAACAAATCCAGCAGGATCTACCTCAGGAACATTTAGCATACAAACCTTCAGTTTGTGATAAAAATAAAAAAAATATCTATTTTTAAACTACCTTCAGCTCTGCATAATATTCAAATCGATGGTAAACATGATGAATAAACAGTACCTGATGGTCGAGATTAGCAACGTAGGCTGTGAAATGACCTCAAGCTCCGATGAGAAACAAAGAGAGAGAGAGGAAAATTGAAACCGTAGAGAGAGAAAGAGATAGAGAACTAGAGTTTATGTTGGTTATGAGAATTTGAAATTAAAAAGAGCTTTATATACCTATATGGTTTGAATTTTAAATCTGGAGCCATAATTTTGAAATTTGAATCTGGCCAGATGTTTGAAGCATGAATGAAAGGCAGAGGTTTGAAACATGAATGGAAGGCAAATGTTTGAAGAATGTGGGCCAGAGTTTTGAATTTTAAAGTGTTTTAATATTAAGCTTTATGATGTCACTATAACTCCTCTATGGCTGCCACCTCATCGTTGATGACATAAGAAAAGCATTGTTGGACAGCCTCTCTGGCTGCCACATAAGCTTTTCTTATGTTATTGGGATTTCTCCTTTTATAGAAAGTATAGATAGATATAGATTGTCGGCTTAATGATTTGAAGTTATATGTTTATCATTGTCGGCTTAATGATTTTGAAGGTTTAGAGCAAGGTTAAATTTCGAGATTACTAGAGTTGGTAAAAAAACATGGATTTAATCAGGCTAGGTAACTAACTAAAACGAGTTGTTTTGTATTAAATATTAATAAATTTATGTAAATAGGTAAGTAAATTATACAAATAAATAAGAAAATTAAACAAACCGGAAACTGTGTAATATATTTGTTGATTAAGTTTTAAACAAAGATATATAAATTTATAGAGAAAGTGTAAAATACAATTGACGTTAACATACGAGCGTACTCTGTGAAAATATAACATGCGGCTTCAAAACCCTGACAGCCTATAACATGCCGCTTCACTAAACCCTGACAGCCTATAACAAGCGAATTCATAAACCCTGACAGCCTATAACATGCGGCTTCACTAAACCCTGACAACCTATAACATGCGGATTCATAAACCCTGACAGCCTCCGTATGTTATAAGCTGCCAGGGTTTAGTAATCCCGCATGTTATAGGCTTTCAGGGTTTAGTGAAGCCGCATGTTATAGGCTGTCAGGGTTTGTGAAGCCGCATGTTATATTTTCACAGAGTACGCATCGTACGTTAAAGCCAATTGTATAATAATTGGCTTTCAAGTTATATATAATCTAAAGAATTTAATATGTTTGTTGATAAAGCTTTAAACGGAGATATATAAAAAAAGAAAAGAAGTAATATTTTTGAATAAGTTTTGGTTATATATTTTAATTGTCTTTTTATTTGTTTTAAAACTTAAAGTAGATGTAATTTGAAAAAATCTATATATATTCTAAAGTTTAGTTATATGTTCTATTTTAAAACCAAAATTTATGGTTGTTTTAAATGAGGTCATTTACATATATCCCCCTCCTAAGATCATTTATTACATATATACCCAACCCATAAAATCAATTACATATTTCCCCCTTTTAAACCATACATATTACATATTTACCCATTTTATTAAAATCACTCCTATTGAATTACTATTTTACCCTTAATGAACTTATTAAATGATTATTACATTTTTCTCCTTTAAAATACCATTACTTACATATTTTATGATTTAATGTGTAATATAATTGTTTACAAATAAGATATTAACCTAATGATATGAATTCATTTTTTTATAAGCCCTGCCTATTTTTTTATAAGCTTATGCCTCTGTTATGTGAAAATTGAAAGTTTTGCTTATATATATAATACGTCATAGCTCTTAAGCATTATTTTTTTTAAACCATGATTTTACAACCCACCAACCCGAACTACTCGCCTGCCTATTTAAATAAATGGGTTAAATAAGTAATGAGCCGCATTCTTGTTACATGAATTTAAGCGTGACGGAGTTAGACTTGCATGGAGTTTTCCTACATATTTTGATAGGTCTGTTTGAATTTGCATATAAAAAATAATTATCTGAATATGATTTATTTCAACTTCAACTTTCAGTAAACAATTTATAAGTTTAGCTATATCTTATATTTAAAATCAAAATTTATGGTTGCTTTAAATGCATTACAATTAACTTTAATGAAATAGTACCAGCCTTTATGACCATGTTTAATCAACGAGCCTCTTCCTTTTCTCCATATATTAATGTTTAAGTTAGGGTTTATAGACTTTTCATAACAATTCACCTTAAATGATTGATTGGTTATTAGATAACTAATACTTAATATTACAATTAACTTTAATGAAATAGTACGAGCCTTTATGACCATGTTTAATCAATGCGGCTCTTCCTTTTCTCCATATATTAATTGAAATAGCTCTAGCACGGGATTTCTGGACTCTGAGATACACTACCAATTTAGCAAATGGTAGTCTTGAGGTAAGTTTATTGTACCATTGACGGTTCACCATTATCTTTAGAAATTTACTTCTGATGTATATGTTGCTTCTTTAAATAACTGAGAAATAGAGGCGAAACGAGTTGGTTAACGGGTATTAAAACAACATCACATGACTATAAGCACAGTGACAATTGTCACAAATAGAGGACTACATTGTACCTATGCGTCAACTAAAAATAAAATTTAATTAAATGGACTAAACAACTACATTAAGTTTGAGACCAGGGTAAAAATCTAAAACATCATTTTTGTTTATTTTTTACTTTTATAACCAGATGTGTTGCAGGCATCTGAAAATGTTACCCTGGAGTCGGTACACAAGATTGGCAAGCTGGAGTGACATACGTGTCCAGATAACACTTTTTAAGTCCTGCATACCCTATTTATTAAGTATTGGGTTAATTGTAATAAATTTTAGTAAATAAATATATAGATTATATAACTAAACACTTGAAGAACTGTTAGGATTTGATAATTTTGTTGGTTTATAAACTGCTTTCTGATCTATAAAAGGGAACAAAACCTGCAATATGACTTTTAGATGTTAAAACTAAATTTATATGTGTATGTGTATGTAGTATAATATGTATGTATATATATATATATATAACATCTATTTTACACCATTTAAAACACAATGAAAAAGAAAAAATAAAAAAATTTGAAAACTGTGACGTCTTTTGAAGAGGATTGAGAAACCACACGTCCATAGATTTGAAGTTTTGTGAGACCACGTGTGGTGGGGCGCAAACCTCTCTCAAAGCGTCTTAAAAACGTGGAGGAACACTGTACCCTCGGGTGTTTTGAGCCTTTTTTGACTGGTGGTGCTACCAAAAAGCGCCGAATGAGGAGTGGACTTTGGTCAAAATAACCATGGTCAAACTGCTAACTTTAAAAAAACCCGGTTTTTTTTAAAAATCTATACTATATTCGCACTTTCGTACCGTGTCACGCACTATCTATATCAGTCGTCGTTCCAGAAAAAAACAAAAACTATTATGCATGTCGTGCATCGCACGGGTATTCCCCCTAGTATAAAATAAAAGGTTTGATTGTATTTATTTGAAAACTTAAGAGGGAGTGCAACTAGTAGAAAGCGAAGTGAATTTAGCAATAACACCCCAGTGGCAGCTTGGCAGCTCTCAACCTACACCATCCAACCTGTATGCGGTGGACAACATTACTATCTATCTCCCATCCCTCTGGACAAACGATCCTAGATACTTGAACTTAGTCACCTGCGGGACCACTTGACCGTCAATGGTGATCTGAATGTCCCCATCGTTGTCTACTCCACTAAAGTCACAATACAAGTACTCAGTTTTAGAACGACTAATTCTTAAACCTCTGCCCTCTAAAGCTGCTCGTCACTCTTCTAATCTCGCATTCAGGCTTTGTTTGCTATCAGGAACTAACACAAATTTGATTTTAACAAAAGTTATGCTTCTATCACATTAGCATATCCTCAAAATCAATTTTTAAACGATTTATAGCATCTGATTTAAAAGGGAAATTGATAGCCATCCTTAAATCACGTTTATTTCATCTAATATTTTTTTAAGTTATATTTTGTGTTTTTTCTTTTTTATTTGCAGTTTGTTTATTTCCAACATGTGCTTCTTCATTTTTATTTTATTTAGTAAAACCCATGAACAAGGATAATGGGAGTAGTGGTCGGTTATTGTAATTGTAGTTTAAATATGTACTAATGGAAGGAAGCAGGGGGGAGTTTATGAAAAAGTTTCTTTGGTTAATTTTCTCATTGGATTATGAGTTGATTAATTATTTCCATGCTAGTTCAAGTTTGGCAACTTGGATGGTGTTCTTGGAGTCTAGATTAGAATCAAGTAGTGTATCTGTATCTTGATTCTCGTTTAGTTTGCCCTAATCGATTTCTTGTATGGTGTGTCTGTATCACAAGAGACCGTTAGATCTATCCGTTTTGTTTAAAGTTTTAATTTCATCGCCGTTACCGAACCGTTTGCTATCATTTGGTATCAGAGCCGAAGCGATCCGTTTCGACTCGTTATCTTAAAGAAAAAAAAACACTACTTTGAATTGTTTATTGTTTCAAAAAAAATGTTCCTTACATTCATCATCAAATCTGAGAATTGTGAGTTCGAAGCCTCTAGAGAGATCAATTTTGCACCGTATGATGAGGAGCCCCGGTATGATGAATACGGGATCGTGCCAGATGAAGATGAGTGCATGCAGACAAGCTCTTTACGGGATTTCGGATCAAGAAGAAGAATCTAATGAAGTGGAGGTTGGATTTAATGATGAAGAAACATTTGCCTCCATCAAAGATGAACAGGAACCTATTGTCACTTTAAGATCTACACAACCCAACGAACCAAAAAAAGAAGAGGAATATGATGTTGAGCTGAAGTTACAACTAAAGGAAACCAAGGTAAATCTAAAAGCAGGTTATGATTTTGAATGTAACAATGAAGGATTTATGCAGATTTGGAGATCAACTGAAGTCATTCACATTTACAATTTCCACGTAACCAATATTTCCTTTCAAGTTGTACAACACCCATTGCGGAGTCCATGTAGATTTGGGTTTCGTTTCAAGTTACGCACCGCTGGATACGTAATGGAAATACCACCTGAACCGCCCCCAATGCGAGATACAACGTTTGGTGCGCATGCGATTGTCCCAAGTTTGAGGACAAACTTTTTCGAAGACGGAGAGAATGATAGCCATCCTTAAATCACGTTTATTTCATCTAATATTTTTTTAAGTTATATTTTGTGTTTTTTCTTTTTTATTTGCAGTTTGTTTATTTCCAACATGTGCTTCTTCATTTTTATTTTATTTAGTAAAACCCATGAACAAGGATAATGGGAGTAGTGGTCGGTTATTGTAATTGTGGTTTAAAGAGGAAGGATCTACTAAAAAGTTGATTTTGCCTAAGTAGCCTAAGAAGGATTGTGATGAGGACATGTGACACTCCTAATAAGTAAGAATGAAGGGCATTTTGGTCCTTATAAATAGGAGTGAAAATGACATGTGACACCCCTTTTGTTTTTTAAAAATACAACAAAAAAATATAGCACAAAAAATTGTAGTACAAAAAAATATAGCACAAAAAAAGCTAGTACAAAAAATATAGTACAAAAAAATATAGCACAAAAAATTTTAGTATAAAAAAATATAGCACAAAAAAATCTAGTACAAAAAATATAGCACGAAAAAATTTAGCAAAAAAATGTAGTACAAAAAAATCCAGCACAAAAAAAAAAATTGAGAAAAAAAAGTAAGACAAAAAAATCCAGTACAAAAAATTTAACACAAAAATATAGTACAAAAATCCAGCAAAAAAAATATTATGCAACATAGAAATACAACACATTTTAGTGGGTTTTTTAAGTATTCATATTTTATATAGCAATATGGTACTCAAATTAAAGATAAAAAGACGCTCGATTTTACGGTGAAATTTTTTTGAAAAAATAATGTCGTATAAAAAAGTTATGAACGTTTAAAAAATTGGGTGAAATATGCATGTGGAGAGAGATAGTTCATAAATATGATTTTCCCAACATACCCTTACACTCCTCCTTTCTCCTACACTTTTATCTTAACCATTGATTTGAAAAATGAATGGTTAAGATTCCTTCTTATCCTACTTAGGCAAAACAAACTTTTTATTTGATCTTACCCCGTAGTTTAAATATGTACTAATGGAAGGAAGCAGGGGGGGGGGGGGAGTTTATGAAAAAGTTTCTTTGGTTAATTTTCTCATTGGATTATGAGTTGATTAATTATTTCCATGCTAGTTCAAGTTTGGCAACTTGGATGGTGTTCTTGAAGTCTAGATTAGAATCAAGTGGTGTATCTGTATCTTGATTCTCGTTTAGTTTGCCCTAATCGATTTCTTGTGTGGTGTGTCTGTATCACAAGAGACCGTTAGATCTATCCGTTTTGTTTAAAGTTTTAAATTCATCGCCGTTACCGAACCGTTTGCTATCAGAAATCATGACTGAAAACATAACATACAAAGTCACAAGTACGTCCATATTTAAGATCTCATCCTTCATATCAATTAAGAAAAATAGATCCACGGAAATCCAAATCGTAAATCAATGGATCAAACTATCAACATCATTAGTGGTTCAAACTAGATCTGATATGCTGGATACAAATCAAAATTTGGAATACTGGTGAAAAGTAAATGTGAACCGCTAATGTGGAGCTAGGTCACTCATTGGTTTATAGCTTAGTGGCATTTTAGGGTGGGATAAAACTTTGAAACAATAGGTTTTGGGTTCGATTCCCACAATGAGTTTTTTTCCATATTTATTTAGTTTTCTCCTGAATTGGTGTATAAGCATTATGCCCAGTGGAGGTGGATATGATCAGGTGGTTCCGCTAATGACACGATGATACTTCAGTGGTTCGTTAGTAATCCAAATTTGCCGTTAAAAAAAATATAGAGCTGAGTCACTTGATTGAGACTCTTGTCTCTTGGTGAAAGGTTTGAGTTTAACTTAAGCAAGAAGTAATTTAAGATTAATTTAATGTAAATTAAAACTAAATTAGCATTGCCACTAAAAAAAAGTACAAGTGAACATGATTAAAATAACTCATGCTCATGGCATCAAAACTTATTGTTTCTGTATAAAGTGGTGAACCATTTAGGTAAGGCCTTAAAGAGGATAGGAAGAAATTGCAATATAGATTCGAAAAAGTCCGAAGACATGACTCGTGACTTCCATAAAAAAATAACTCATGCTCATGGCATCAAAACTTATTGTTTCTATATAAAGTGGTGAACCATTTAGGTAAGGCCTTAAAGAGGATAGGAAGATTGCAATATAGATTCGAAAAAGTCTGAAGACATGACTCGTGACTTCCATAAACATTAATATTGAGTTTTGGGGACATTGGCTAAATTTTCAAAGGTGACGGCTGCTTCATTAAATATTTACACACTTAATTTATTTTGTTTTTGTGTTCATCATTTATTAAAACACTAGCTTATGACCTCTTATATTACACAGGTTGAATATAAAAAATGTATATATAGTAAATTTGTATATAATACTTATTAGTGATATGTCAATATGGTATAACTGAGATGGTCAGAGAGTTTTTCGTTACTACTGTCAGCGACCACCGACACTGAAGTTGCGGTGTTAATGCGAAGAAATTAAACCGAAACGTAAAACATAGAATATAATAACTAAGTTGATCTAGGACTCGCGCGTTACGATGAACCCGCATCTATTTTTCCCGTTTGATACGTTCATGGTAATATATATATATATATATATATATATATATATATATATATATATATATATATATATATATATATATATATATATATATATATATATATAGGATTAGGATCAAGAGTGAACAACTTCTTGAGAGTGAACTGAGTGAACTAATCTTGGCCCTTGATCATTTTTAAGATTGAAAGGGTAAGATTGACATTAGCCATGTATGTTTAATTAAAATCGCTTAATTTTCTCATCTCTTAATTCTCTCTCTCTCTCTCTCATTTTTAATTATTTCTCCATCATTTCTTTATCCATAGATTTTGTTTTAATTTTAACTTGAATATATTGTTTTTCTTTTATTATCCGTATATAGAAATATCATAATACATTGTTTATAACTTTTTATAATTTTCAATAAATATTAAAAAATTTCTTAGAGATTGAAATTGTAATAATTATTTTTGGGCATTAACTTTTTTTTTGAATATGTGATGAAGTTCATGTGATATGTTTCGTGTTCATTAATTTCATAATTTTTTATATGAATCTACTCGTGTGCATGCATAATATAGTATATGTTGTTAATATAAAAATATGTAACCATTTCTGAATATAATACACAGACGTATAAAAGACTATACACATGTGTATAAACTAACAGCTGTGTATCTTGTATAAACTGATAGTTAGCGAGACTGTACACATGTGTATAAAATAACACCTGTGTATCTTGTATAAACTGATACTAGCGAGACTGTACACATGTGTATACACTAACAGCTATGTATCTTGTATATACGGAAACTAGCGAGATTTTAGGATTTTGATTATATTGTTTAATAAATGCAATTTAGAAAAGACGCAAATACCCTTCTGTCATTTAATTTAAAGGGGAGTTATAACATTATAATTACAATCTTGCCATTGTTTAAAATTCTCTAGATGATGTAATTTAATTGCCGAGATTAGTTCACACGGTTCACTCTCAACCTAGTGTTCACTCTAGAACCCTACCCTATATATATATATATATATATATAGGATCAGGTTCAAATGTGAACAAAATCCCAAGAGTGAACTGCGTGAACTGATCTGGGCCCTTGATTTTTATAATCTTGAGATTAAAGTGAGTGGCATGATGGTAATTATTTGGTTAAATTTTTTTCATTTAATTAAATACAAAAAGGATATATGTGTAATTTCAATCTTAAATTGATTGCATAAATCTCTCACAAATCAAGTAATCAATTATCCTCTTAAATTGATTGCATAAATCTCTCACAAATCAAATCAAGGATTAGGAAAGATGTAGCTTAATTCAATTATTAAGATAATTATTTGTTTAAATGCGATGTACACATGTGTATTCTGATTTTGCCCTCTTTTTAATGCAATGTACATATGTGTATATCGTCTGTTTTTGTGATATATCAGAATTTTTTTTGTATTGAATGTTGATGTACACCTGTGAATTACTGTACACATATGTACGATGCTGAGTACATATGTGTACTATTCTATTTATATCCAAGTACACATGTGTATACCGTTGAAATATGAAGGTTTACGTGGATCTTAAAAATCAAAATTTGAATTCTGGTGATGAAACCTGAAATAAAATTAAAATTGAAATCTGATGATTTGTTGTTTGTTTTGATAATTATCTTATTAATAAATAAACATAATGTGGATAATGAATTTAAATTAGGAAAGATGTAACTTAATTCAATTATTAAAATAATGATTTAAATCTAATTTTTTATATAATTACAATCCTACCCTTAACAACTAAAAAGGAAATCAAGGGTCCATATCTGTTCACGCAGTTCACTCTTGGAAGGTTGTTCACGCTGGAACCCTACCCTATATATATATATATATATATATATATATATATATATATATATATATATATATATAGGGGAATGCTAAAATGAGAACCACCTCGAGTTGTAAGAACCGTGAGAACTACATCGTAGGGGGCGCGGTGGACCAAATTTTTTTTTTCATGGACGTAGATGCATGTATATAAACACCATTTGTAAAAAAAAAATTCAAAAAAAAAAGTCGTGTGTGTAGTTTTGAGCGCCACAAGTTTGTGTTTACGGGACCCGTAAATCTGGTCGGAAAATTTACGGGTCCTGTAAACACAAACTTGTTTTGCTCAAAACTACACCCACGACATTTTTTTTTGATTTTTTTTTACAAATGTTGTTTTTATACATGCATCTACGTTTCTGAAAAAAAATTTGGTCCACCAAGGCCCGGATCAAAAAGTTCTCGCGGTTCTTACAACTCGAGGTGGTTCTTATTTTAGCGCAATTCTATATATATATATATATATATATATATATATCTATATATATATATATATACAGAGTAGGGTTCGCACGGAAAGTGTGTTTTTCCTAGAAAGTCTAGGAAGCGATCTGGTCCATCCGATTGGTGTGTTTAAGGGTTGAGATTAAATCAATGGCAATCTTGTAATATTTGAGTTTAATTAATTGATTGTTTTAAATGAGTAGGGGTAATTTTGTCAATGGCTGTGTTTTAAATCAATTAGATAACCGCACAGTTCCTAATTTCAAGCGATTTTCCCTCTCTCTCTCTCCAAACCCATCTTGGAAACCCCAATCCCTACTAAAAATAACTACAATCATGGAAGAAAATAACTTTAGAAACGATGGAGAGCACCGGACCAAATTAAAACACTTCTCCATCTCCACCATCTCCGAGTTCATCATCACCATTCAAATATTGTTCTTATCATCTCCGTTTTCTTGACGATGTGTTTTAACAGCAAGCAAATTAATACAGTTGTGTTTTAGCAGCAAGTAGATTCACACAGTTGTGGTTTAGCATCCAGATTCATACAGATGTGTTTTAATAGCAAGCAGATTCATACAGTTGTGTTTTAGCATTCAGATTCATACAGATGTGTTTTAACAGCAAACAGATTTATACAGTTGTGTTTTAACAGCAAGCGGATTCATACAGATGTGTTTTAACAGTAAGCAGATTCATACAGTTGTGTTTTAACATTCAGATTCATACAGTTGTGTTTTAGCATCCAGATTCATACAGATGTGTTTTAACAGCAAGCAGATTCATACAGTTGTATTTTAGCATTCAGATTCATACAGTTGTGTTTTAACAGCAAGCAGATTCATACACTTGTGTTTTAGCATTCAGATTCATACAGTTGTGTTGTAACAACAATCAGATTCATAAAGTTGTATTTTAGCATTCAGATTCATACAGTTGTGTTTTAACAGCAATCAGATTCATACCCTGTGTTTTACCATCTTTATATTGTGGGATCTATAAAAAAATTTGCCTTTAGCCCTGTAAACTGTTAAAACGCAGCACCAAGAACATGCTGATAAATTCCAGTAATCTTCTGAACAATGGAATATGCGATGTGATGCGACATAGACAATAACATAAAATACATTCAAATTGTTAAAATTCAAAAGAACTGTTAAAACACAACCTGATTATATATTGACTTCAGAGTGTTAAAACACACTGACTTCAACCTCTCTAACTGGTAACACACATCACTAAGAACATGCTGATAGTTTTCAGATAAGCACATTGACTTCCAGATTTGAATTCGAAAATAATAAAAATTCTGAAAATCATGAAATTTTAGTTAATGAAGATACATTCCAAAAATAAAATTAAAATGTGAAATTACATGATAGCCCTTCTACTTAAAATCTCTCAATGACACATGTCCAATTTTTATTCCTTCCTAGACTTTCTAGGAAAATAGACTTTCCACCGAACTCCTACTATATATATATATATATATATATATATATATATATCATTATCACTATACAAACCATAATGCATATATTACAACAACCATTGCATCAATATGTTGCAATTTATATTTATACAAGATTTTGGCTAAACTAATTAGATTATTATAAATAATAATAATTTACAAATAAAACAACATAACTTTGAATGGATCAAACTGATTGAATATGGTAAGATAATGAAACCACTATTTGATTAGGATACAACCACTTAAGCACAATTTACAACCATACATGCATACAAAACATATTGAATTTGGTAAGGTAATGAAACCATTATTATTTGATTAAGGTACAACCACTTAAGCACAACTTACAAGCTATATTTGATTAAGGTATAAGTATTTAAGCACAATTTACAATAAAATATGCACACAAATGTTTCAAATTAATAGTATATAAATATAAATATGGGTGAGCACCACTGTTAGGGATTCGAACTTATGGTGAGGGTTTGAACAACATATGTTGGGCCCTTTGGAGTTAGCTGGAAATCCAGCTAATCTACCGTTAAAAAAAACTTATCAATGATATAACTTATGGACATTTGGATTTAAATAACCCTAACTGTCACCACCAATTGAGCGATAACACTCCTAACTTTTGATTTCTACCACACCACTCCCAACTTTCAACGTATTTTCCTCTAGCACTCCCAAACTAACTAAACTCTAACTCAGTTAGTTTTTGCTGACGTGACATTTTTTATGATGTGACATCTGACGTGGCCCTTATTAGTGATATAACTTATGGACATTTGGATTTAAATAACCCCAACTTTCACCAATTGGGCGATAACACTTCTAACTTTTCATTTGTATCACATCATTCCCAACTTTGAACGTATTTTCCTCTAGCACTCCCAAACTAACTAAGCCCTAACTCAGTTAGTTTTTGCTGATGTGACATTTTTTATGACGTTACATCTGATATGGCCCTTATTTAGTGACGTGGCATCCAACGTTGGCTTTTTTTATGACGTTGTGCCTATTTAGTGATGTGGTATCTGACGTCAGCTAACTGAGTTAGTGTTGGATTAGTGCAGAAATGGTGTAAGAAAATAAGTTGAAAGTTAGGAGTGGTGTAGTACAAATCAGTGATTAGTGGTTGTTTGGAAACCTCTAAACTAGTAAGTGTTGAACCAGTAAGAAGTTTGACCGGGTAAAAGGCTCTGAACCAATAAATGTTGCAAATGTTGTTTGGCTAAAGCTCTTAATAACTGTGCAAAATAACTATTTTACCCCTCTGAACTATTTTTTACTGAATGAAATGTATCTGGTTGTTGGTGGATGGTGATGGTAGTTGTTGGTGGCGGCGGGTGGTGGCGGCGCTGGTGGTTGGTGGAGTTGTTGGTGGGTGGTGGTGCTTAGCGGTGATGGGTGGTGGTGGTTGACGATGGTGGCGGGTGGTTAACGGTGGTGAAGGATAGTGGTTGCGGTGTTTGTCATGGGTGTTGGCAATAGTGAGTGGCGGTGGTTGGAGGTGTTTAACATGGTTGGTGGTGGTGGTTGAAGGTTTAGGGTTAATGAAGTTTATTAGAGCAAGGGTAAATCTGCCTATTAACCATTTTGCATCATCTTATCACCTAATCACTAAAAGGTCAATTGATGCATTAAGATGTGTTATTTTTGTGAACCAATCACCCTTACCTCTTATTGAGGAAATGTTTTTTGACATATTGTCCGTCAACAGTCAAACTAAGGAAATGTTTTGTGACAATCTCAACTTTTATCCTATTTTCCATCATCGATCCCATATGTTTGGTTAGAAGAAAGGTAAGTGCAAGATTGTACAAGTTTAAACATGTTTATAGAAGCTTTAGTAAAAGTTTTTTCCAAACAAAAAGTTTGGGTGTCAAAATGGTAATGTTCCATCTTAGTTTAGCATGGTAAACTTATGCTAGAGGTGTTCCAAACCTTCAAGAAGAAGAAGAGGCAAAGAACAATGAAGAAAAGTGAGATGAGAGCTCGCTTTTGGGCTTAGGATAATTCTGCCTAATATTTCAGTATCTAGAGAGTGTTATGAGTTGGAAAAGTGAAATGGAGTTGTGGGAGGTTTGGTTTCATAATGGTGAATTAGGGTTTGAGTTTTAATGAAGATCAAAGGTGGTGGAAGAATGGAGGTGGGAAAATTGGCCAACCCACAAGCTGAAACAACTTTCTGCAAATCGATAACCCTCCGTCGCATGGGCTTCGAAGGCTTGCCGAACGCGCCACGCGGCGTATTTGTGATTCGTCCAAAAGTTTGTTTTGTTGCACTTAGGCCCCTGAACTTTGGTATGTTTATCATTTTATGCTATAACTTGTGTTTAATTACGTTTAGTATGCCACGTGTATGTATGTACGGATTACGTACCGTGTATGCGTGAATGATAGTATGTATGTATGCATAATAAGTCTCGGTTTCGCGTATAAACATGTTTTCAACAATTGATTGCGTATAACGTGAGTATGTAACACGTATATGTATAAAACTGAATTTCATTATGATCGACGTCTCGGATTACAAGATTGGAAATAAAATACGAATACAACTTTCTAAATGAGGAAAGTACATAAAAGTGAAGCATAACAACCAGACACTAGAGGTAATAAGAATCACCACAAGAAAAAGAACCGTATAAAAAAAACAATTTAGACATTGGATATGATTTTTTGGTATATTTACTCTTTGTCACGTGATATAAATTAGCACGGATACAAATATTAGAAATTTGATTTCGACAACGAGCGCTTTTACATGTCAGATATCGCTTCAAAATCAATATATCTCAAACAGTAGATTGCATCCGATTTAAACAAGGAAATCAGGATCAAGAATATAACATCCAGAACGTATATCAATATCTAAGATGTCATCCACCGGATCTTTCAAGAAAAGCATATCCGCATCAAATTCAACTCCAAAATCAATATATCAAACTTCAATCAACGCGAATCAACGATTTAAATGATATGATTTAGAGAAGAATACGAATCAAAACTTAAGAAAATTGGGCATAAAAAGTATCGTTGCTTTATACAAGCGATAAGCCTTTAGGTAAGACTTAAAAAGATGAAATTACCATATAGACTAGAAAAAGTCTAAAAACATGACTCATGACATCCATAAAAATTAATATTGAGTTTTGGGGACCTTGGCTATAATTTCAAAGGTGACTTCATCAAATCTTTATACACTTAATTTATATGTTAAAGATAGAGCCAATAGTTAAATAATTTCACTTTGAGTGGTTTTTAAACAATATGTAGGGGCGGACCTAGCTTATATCCAGCCGTAGCACGGGCTACGGCTCGATTTTTTTACCGTTAGTGTATTGTTTTTCTGATTTTTATACAAAGGACACCCCTAAAAAATTGTTTACAAACCAATAATAAGCTCAGTTGTCGAAATTGTTTATAAACCAATAATAAGCCCAATTATAAACTAAATAAAAAGCCCAAATTGTTTACAAAGTAAATAACAACCCAATTGCCCAGGCCTTTGAAGTCTGAATGGGCGGCACATTAGCAAGGTTGCAGGGGATATCAAACGTCGAGTAGCAAGGAGGGATTCACATTCACTACTGCTGATGATAATCGAACAACAGATTGGCAGTTCAAAGAATTAAAAAAGCTGGTTAATTTAAAGATTGAAAAAGGCAAGTGAATGTTGAAAAGTAGAAGGAATAATATGGATCAATGTTTATACTTTATACATACATGATCAGATCGTAGGTTTATCTTGTGTTCAATTTTTAACTTATTTTTTTGGTTAAAGAACAGGTCCAAGTGTCCAACAACAATCATTGAACATGCTGATTGGCTGCTGAAGTCGCTGCTGTTGTTGTGCTAATTGTGAGTTGTGAGCCTTCTTTAATTCTTGGTAGTTAGTAATTTTGTATGTTTATACTTTTCTTTTTTCGTTGTTAAACTAGGGATTATTGTTGAATCTTGAATTTTTTGAAGTGATGACGAAACCGTAATTTAAAAAATAATCTTTAATTGGGAATTTTTTCAAAAGAAAATACGAAGAAATTAATGAAAATCGGGTTGGTGATGATGATACAATTCCGAATGAAACAACTCCTCCGAATGTTGATAATGATAATATCCAAGCAAATGATGACGTTGATTCAAGTCCGAAGATAATGATAATATCCAAGCAAATGATGACGTTGATGCAAGTCCGAATGTTGATAATGATAATCCTACAACTTCAATTCCAACAACACGAGGTATTATTGATTTGAATGATCTTCGTTCGAATCCATATGATAGGCCACCTATTGCTAGTTATCACCCAAATCAAATAGATGACATAAGAAGGTCATATCTTGTTAAAAGAGCTTTTCAACCGCGTAGTCATAAATTTCTTGTTAGAGACTTTTATGGGAAAAAGGACGTTTTGTTGTTAGTTGGTTTAATGATTGCATGGTGATTTTTTTTTTGGATACCTCTAAGTTAATATAATACTGATAAACTGTAAATCTACTAATATCCTGATATTAAACAATGAAATTCCGGGTGTTATATTGTGTTAGCTTAATAACATTGTAAGTATAAGCTGATTTGATTTGTGCAATTTGATACTTATAAACTGTAAATCTACTAGGCACATGACATTTCATAATATGAACTAAACACAAAATAAATAATGGTTAAGGCCAATGGAGTTCAGCATAAATAACCTTTCTATTATCATTCGATAATAAAATATTTTTTTACGGTTAAAATTGAGAAAAAATTATATAAAATTCATTAAATGAATCCTGACTCTTAATTTCAGTTAATGACACTCAACATCCAATCACTTGAATTGAAAATATGTATGAATTATAGGATTATCAAAAATAAATAATAGATTTATAGCAGGGCGGCTTAGGATCCTAGACAAAGGTCTAGAGAATATAAAAACAAGTAGCGCTGTAAACGAACCGAACATTCAGCGAACCGTTCGTGAACCGTTCGGCGGGAAGTTCGTTTATGTTCGTTCGTTTAATAAACGAACGAACATGAACAAGAAATTTCGTTCGATTAGTTAAATGAACGAACATGAACAAAGGTCTCGGTCGTTCAATTGTGTTCGTGAACGTTCGGTAAGGTGTTCGTGAACATTCGTTCATTTGCGTTCGTTTATGTTCGTATGTTCGTGTTTTAGTTAAAGATTTTTATATTTTCATATATTTTATCTATACTTTTTATACTATTAAACTTTTATTTATATCATTACACTAACAATTAAACTAGGAAATCCTCTTTCACCTTGTTTATGCACCATTTCCATTTCTTTTCTCATTAGTTACATCGACGAATATGATCTACCTCCGTTCCACAATAAGGGATTCAAGTTCTAGTGCTACTCTCTGGGCCATCCACCTTAATCATTCATCGCGTTCGCCAAATTTATTTGTGTTCGCTTGTGTTCGTGAACCGTTCGTGAACACACTCATTTCTTTAATGAACGAACACGAACTTAAAATCCCGTTCGGTAAGTGTTCATGAACCGTTCATGAACACATTTATTTCCTTAACGAACGAACACGAATAAGGCCTCGTTCGTGTTCGTTCGGTTCGTTTACAGCCCTAAAAACAAGTGCCTCCAAATTTGTTGTTTTTTCAACATACTATGCTTTGGCCATAAACAAAGTGTGTACGCCCAAATTAATGAAAAATCCATAAGAAAAAAAAACAAGAAATCCTCCGGTAACAACCCAGGTTTAAAAAAAATTGCATTAGTTCTAATAGACATTTGTTTGGAGAATTTGCTATTAGTCCTAATTTATCATTTTAATCTCTTAAATAAATTTATATTATAGTTGTGTCAAATCGAAACCGGACATATAAATGATCGCAACTCACACCAAAACCTAGGTAACAACTCCCATAATCGATGCTTTCTTTATACCAGTTCAAGAGCCTCCAAAACGTTGAAACGTCCCTGAATTGTAGTAATAGATCTCTTCTGCCATCAATCCATTTCATCTATTTACATAATTAGTATGTGGTGTCAAGTCCCGAGTTTTGTTACTGGAAAAGGAAGTGTTTCATGGGATTATTATCATTGGGTGTTGGAGCTTGTGAAGAGCGAGGAATGATTTGATGTTTACCAATGAACAAATGCGGATCGAAAGCATCATTAGTGAGATAAAGACGGTAGGGTATTTACGGTTAAGGAATAGATCGAAATTAAAGTCGATCTTGTGGAAAATTGATGTAAATTTGTAACTATGTAAGCTTGGGCCACTTTTAAGAGAAAAATTTATTATGTTATTAGTTAAACCATCTAGAATTTTCCAGTTTAATAGTTCCTACATTTACGACACACCCACATTCTAACATAATATAAACGACAACACAGTCACCAATGCCATTTTCACCACCGCATTCTGACATTTTCTTATTTCTTCTCTAATCGTTTCACTTTCCCCATCATTTTTCCTTTGTTTCTGATCGTCATGTGAATTTCGCTCGTCCCTCATTTGGCAACGTATGTTTTTGTTTTTTCCATTTGAAGTTTCGATTCCGTAATGTTCTCACTCCCATTCATAATCAAAATATCACCGTAACACGCAGGTTGACGTAAACTCGTTGTATACACATAATAGCAATAGATCTTTTCTGAACCATTTTGTCAAACTGTTGGATCGATGTACATAATGGCATTAATCCATTTACGTAATTAAGTTACATGTACTGTGTTCGAGTTACCCGCATAAGTGTATAAATGTTAAAACAAGTGTAAATCATTAAGTTTCGATGTTGAAAAACATTAATTATGTATATTCAGAAAGGGGTGGCGGCGCAGCTTGTTATCTGTCTACCTTTCGTTTTGATGTAACTTGGCAACTGTGAATGAAAAAGTCAGACAATTTAATAAAAAAAAATTTTTTGCCTTTCCTTCGTTGCATGATCTATTGTTAAATGAAATCAACTTATAACGATTTTTACAGATTGATTTAAACACGGAAATCACGACTCAAAATATGATATCTTCGGAGGTTGAAACCTATCCAATTTTTTCCCAACGTTTGGAAAATGTCTAAACTGATTATAATTTGTTAATTACATGTTATAAATTTACATCAAGATAGATGCGGACAACAACTTGCGTCGCTACCCCTTTTTGTATAGCAAAACCAAGTCTTTTAAAAAACTACGTCCATAGATCTCGGGGTCATAACATTACTATGCATGACCTTTTGAACTCGACTAAGTAGGTCCACAACTTCTGGCGACAGGAAACCAAAAGTATCAAAAGCAAATGAGATAAACACGTGCTGGTTGTCAAGGCACGCTTTCTCGTGTTTGGTCATTTTGCCTGAAACAGCCATTAAAGTAAACTAACCCATCGTGAAAGCACTATCCCCTAAGCCCACAAGCTGGGAAATTCTGCTAGATCCACACATGCATGTTTTCTTCCTACCCATCCAAATACCAAAATCTCACCCACCAAATTTCATTGGATAAAACAGATCGAATATAAATCAATGAATCAAACTCATTTGAGATTTGCATAACACACTCCAAACTTTGCAAAAATTGGTGATAAGAAAAAGAGAAGGGTTCCTCATTATGCGAAGATATCATATTCATGAGATTTGTCGAATCCCCGAACTCCAAGTGGCGGTTGAAGAGACTCGTCGACGTCTAAAGAGATCTTCCTTAAAGTCTGCAAAAGAGAATACCGTTAACCTCGTCACGGAGGGCCGGGGGGGGGGGGGGATCCTGACCAAGCTCCGGTGTGAAAATAAGTAAACTTGCCAGAGAAGAAAGGTTATTCCGGCGTGATAGAGTTGCCGGAATGTTTGGTGTGAATCCAAGGATTTGAGAGTTCATTGCTATAAGGAGAATGTCTGAAGTAAATGTTGCTTGTGTCTGAGTGTTAGGTTCTTCAATGCTTATCTTAATCGAGCATGAGAATGACTTATATAGAGAAACTAGCTTATCAATCGGGTGGGGATCTCTGAGTGATCTAACGGTTCTTTGTTGGACAAAAGAGATCTTTGCGGCGTCCAAATACGTGTCCCATATCTACTGGAGAGATGATCTTCGTCATTAATGGGGCAGGTACCTACCTCGTAATTCTTCAGCGGCCAAACTCTCTCATGTTGCAGATCATTAATGGCCTTCCAGGGGAGATGAGGTGATGGATATCCTTGTTCCCGCTCTTTTATTATGTGATTATTTGGGAATGGTAGTTGGGCCTGTTGAGGAGCTCAATAAAGCAACCCAGACGGGGAGCCCAGTCAAGGGGACCTCGTCGAAAATCTCAACCAATTATGCGAAGATATCTTATTCGTGATATCCACAAATCCAAGCATTATACAATGTTATTTAAACAGGGAAATCACGATCGAAAAATAAGATGTTTGGATAGGTAAAACCATATCCAAGGTTTCATCCACCAAAAATCAATGGATCAAACTTAGATACGATTTACAAAAAATACTATTCAAAGTTTTGGAAAATTGATTATAAGAAAAAGAGAACTTGAACCGATCGGTTAAATCGGTATGCATGTGTGTAGGGCGAATGGTTACATTATATAGGGGGTGAACCATCTAGGGAGGATTGGAAATTACCATATTAACCTTAGTGGATTAATAAAAGGGCTGAGGACATGACTCATGACATCAATAAATAAACATTTTAGAATAAAACTTATTAGATATCTTATTCAAAATATACCAGTTACCAAACTTTAAATTATTATGATTTTATTAGGTACCCTCTACTCGATTACATGTCTTAAAATTTTGTATGTCCTAAAATTTAGCATGTATGTGTATATGTATATGTATTTGTAAGTGTAACATATATAGATCGAGTTGAATATCATAGAAAGAGTAACGACCGATAGGAATGCCAAGAAAGAGTAACAACTGACAGGAATGTGTAGTCAGGAAAATCAAATTTATAGTTGTATCAAGAGGTGTTCAGAAAAAACTGTAATCAAATAAAAATCATAAACCGAACCGTAACCGAATAAACTGATCCGAAAAACAAATTCGGTTTTTTGTTTGGTTTCTAACCGAAACCGAATTGGGAATATGGTTTTTGGTTCGGTTTTTGGATCCACTTTTTTTTTTTTGGTTATTCGGTTTATTTGGATAACTGAATAAACCGTCAATTTAATTAATTATTAAATAAAAATAATAATGTTTAATAAACTATATACAATTTATTAGCCCAAAATACTAAGTCTAATATCTAAGTATATGCATCCCCATGGTTTGAAAATTATTTATATTTTGTGTCATTAGAGTTGTTGACTATTTATAGTCTCTGCGATCTATGTTTTCAAGTTTTAACTTTATGGTTGTATGTATGACTATTTTTTGGATATGTTTGTTTTATTTTGCCATGTCTTTTATTTATATATTGTTAGGTTTAAATTAGTTGCTGATTTGATGTTCGGAAGTTAGAACACAAACATAAATATAAATTAGGAAAAAAAAAGTACTTAGGTACAATTTGGTTAAATTTGGTTGTTTATTTGGTTTCTAACCAAAACCAAACCGAATTGAATTTGGTTTGGTTAGGTTCGGTTTGCAATTGAGGCCCTATATGAATATAGGGAGAGTATCATGAGAAAACTACATATAAATGAAAAAACTAAAAAAAGCCTAAAAAACATGGCAATTTTTTTTTTATAAAAATTCGCTACTTTTAATGTATAAAAAAAATTTCAAAAAAAAAGTACTTCACATGTACATTATATGCTTAAAATTAGGTTTTGAGTTTAGTTTAGCTTTTAGGGTTAGGTTTTTTGGAGGTTTAAAATTAGGATTAAGATTAGGTTTTTGGGTGTGGGGGAGGGGGTTTAGGTTTTTGGGGAGTGCGGGCGGGGGGGGGGGGGGGGGGGTTAGGTTTTTTGAGGGGTGTGGGTGAGGGGTTTAGGTTTTGTTGGGGTTTATGTTTAGGGTTTAGTTTTACTTTTTTTTTTTTTTTTTTTAAGGGGTGGGGGGGGGGTATAACAACCCTCGGTAAAACCGACATCCTCATAATAATTCTGATGCCCTAATATATTAAAAATATCTAGGTGTCTTTATATGTACCCGTATGTGAAAACCGAGCCCCTGAACTAGATTATATTATATAAAATAAATAAAAAAAACAATAAAAGTTAAGTTGAGGCGGGCCGCATGGGCCTCACCTCAAACTTAACGCGGGCCGCGCGAGTAGTAACCAGAATTCACCAAAACCTTAAGCCCAAGCGGGCCGCGTACATGATGGGTTAAGTCAATGCGGGTCGCGAGTGTCCGGATTTGTGGCGTGACCCGGAGCGGCCACGTGTCCAAGTCGTGTCGAACCTATAGGATGACCCGGATCAGCTAAAGCCTAGGCCCTAGGCCAGGCGGGCCGCGTAGACCCAGGCCAAACTTCACGCGGGCCGCGTGAAAGTCCAATTTCAGCACTATAAAGAGGAGGCATCGGGCCTTCAGTCTGATCGTTCAATTTTCGTTCTTTCTCTCTCAATTTTAGTTAGTGGGCATTATACCCGAGTCCAATACCCCCTAAAATAGCAAGGTTCTGCTACGATGTAAGTATTATAACCCCTGGAGACGTATTAGATACGCTGCCCGATTGATCTAGGGTTCCGTAACGGCTGTCGTGGTTCTGCCCGACGTAGTCGTTGGAATGCCGTCTCGGGGAGAGTATTACTAATGTTAAAATGGGTTATTATACTAACACACGTGCATTTGTGTAATTTATAGATTATCTCCAGGAAACCCTTACGAAAAACCTAAAACAGCAATGTGAGTAATCTCCTTTTTGTAAACGGTTTTTACAAAACCTTAAGTACTTTTCCATGCAAATGACAGTTATTGAGTATTTGTGAAGAATACAATTATAGTGGGTATGTTGGGGTTTTGTATACAAAATTGGTTACTGGTGTGGTAACATCCCATATGTTGAGTATGACCGTACCACTGATGTTAATTGTGATGTCTTGGATACAAATGTAATTGCGGATGTGCCCTCAATACTGCAAATTGGTTTTTACTCAAACTTGATTAAACTGGGATTCACTCACCAGTATTTCCCACTGACAAAATGTTTTTAAAACGCGTTTCAGGTAACAAAATGTGAAAGCCTAATAGAAGCCAGCTGGACAGCACTGAAGGCTTGGAAAAGTGGCAATAAAGTTACCTAAGAATAAAATGGATGTTTTTATTCAAATAAATAGGATGTATTCCTATGAAACGTGTGTATTGAAAACTTGGGTTTTTACCCATATGTTTAATGTTATAAACATGGTGGTTTACTCTGATTAAAATATTTCCTAACTACGATCCTGATGAAAATTTCCGCTGCCAAATTGGATAAATAAATGTGATACCACCGAAACTGGCTCACGGCCGCCCGTTCCCGGGAGATAGGGATCGGGGGTTGTGACAGGAGGTGGTATCAGAGCTATGCCACTGATTCAGCCACAGAAGTGTTCTGCTGACATCAAAATTCAAAGTGTTAGGAAATAAATTATGGAAATACGTGTATAAATTGTATTTCTTGCTATGTGTTATCTGACTATTTGTTAGTTTACAGTATGAGTGACCAAGGACCTTCTGACGCCTATCGTCAACTGTCTGGTTCGCCTAGGAGCGAAGGCACCTCCTCTTCTCAGCCTGCCCTCTCAGGGTATTCTGCTGACACAGAAGAAGGGATCTTTGTGTTTAAGGCTCAGTCTGAAGAGCCATTTCCTCAGAAAAAGAGGGGATGGTTCAGTAGGGGAGCGCACGAGCGTAGAAAAAGAATGAAAAAGTTGCAGGAACAGCGAGTGTTAGCCGCAGCAAAAAGAGAAACTGATGCTTATAATCAGGATATGCTCAATAGGGGTATCGCTAATATCCATATTTTAGCAACCACTGCTGCTGACCCAAACCTGGAACAAATGCTAGCACCCCAACCCCAAAATCCTGATCAACCCATGGAAATAGAAAATCAGATAGAAATGCCTGATTTCAACCCGGAGGAAATACCTAGGGTACCTGCACCTGATCCTTTAGACCCAAACAATTACGACCCCTGGTGGGACGATGTTAGGGACTACGTGCAACAAAACCCAATTCAGGAAAATGTGCCAATGCCAAATCTAGGAGCTTACCCAGGGTTAGATCCACAGGATCCCTATAATATTACTGATGCTTATGTTAGGGAAATCCTAGAAAATCCATACCCTTACCAGTTCCCGTATCAAGCACCCGCACCACAAATTCCAAACCCAGTCCTAGAACCTGCACCCCCAATGAGTGCAGAAAATGTCCAGGAACTTAGGACTTTTGGGGAGGAAATTTTAGAAAGCAGTGATCGTATGCGACAGGTGGGAGAACGCCTCGTATGGAAATACGATGAGCGTAATATGGATTTTTGGATGAATCCATATCAGTGAAAGTGATGGTAGAACCAGTAATAATAATAATAATAATAAAATAATATATGTGTATATGTGTTAGAAAAAAAAAAAAAACTACGGATGCATACTATTAGTATTGTAGCTTTACATTTCAGTCGGTACTGTAATTTTTATTTCTGTACTGGTGTGTATTGATGCATACTATATAAATAGAGTAAAAGTCGCAATGCTCGACGTTTTTGGGTAAACGTGCGTGTTATGTGATTGGATATATTCAAATATTAATTGTGATATTAATATTTGGTAAATGTTTAAAATTCAGATGGCCGACGCGGGAAATCAAGAAAATCTGAATAACGATAACCAGAGTAACATTAACGTGGTTAATGAGAATTCGGACAATAATAATAACGGAAACCAAATGGATAATAGTGCCGTTCAGCATATTGTGGCACAGGGAATTATAGATGCGATGCCATTTATTATTCAAACAGTTCAGGAAGCGAATAATAAAAGTAAGCATAGCAGTAAGCGACCAACTGAACCAGAAAACAGCGTGAACAATGGACCCATATTTCAAGCGCCCGTTCCCAAAAGAAGAAGAACCATGCCACATGGTTGTTCTTACAAGGAATTCTGGTCCTGCAAACCAATAGAATTCTCGGGCAATGAAGGACCCATTGCAGCTTTACGCTGGATAGAGAAAACTGAGGCAGTTCTGAAAATAAGCAAGTGTGCTGAAGAAGATAAAATACTGTTTGCTTCAAATCTGTTTAAAAATGCAGCCTTAGAATGGTGGAACACTATCCTCCAATCCAGAGGAAGTGATAGGATTTATAATATGGAATGGGAGGAATTTAGGAATATGGTAGAAAGGAAATTCTGCCCTCCCAATGAAAAAGAACAGATAGCAAATAAGTTTCTGAATCTTAGAATGACCGGGGTAGACAGTAAGGGTTACACTACCACATTCTTTGAATATGCTAGGATAGTACCTACCCTTGCATCACCTGAACCAGTGTTAATCTCCCGTTACATCTGGGGATTAATTGGAGAAATTAGACATGTAGTCAAGGCAGCTAGACCCCAAACTATAGAGGAAGCTGTAGAACTAGCTAATACCTTGACAGATGAGTTAATCCGTACTAGAGAAGAAGACCAGAGGAGAAACCTAACCCAAAGGCTTACTCAAGAATTCCGTTCTGGGAATTCCAATCGTAGGAATGTAGGTTCTACCTCTGCACCCTACTGCAAAGCCTGCAGAAAGAAGCATTCTGGAAGATGCTCTACTTACTGTAATTTTTGCAAGGCCCCAGGACACAAGGAAGAGAATTGCAAGAAGAAATCCAGTAATGGAATGTGTTTCAATTGTGGGGAAAAAGGTCACATTAGGACAAACTGTCCGAAATTGGCTCCAACTGCAACCAACAAAAATCCTAAGAATGCCAGAGCATTCGTGCTAACTACAGAGGAAGCCAGGATGATTCCAGACGTCATTGCTGGTACGTTTTTAGTTAATGATATTTTTGCTAAAGTATTATTTGACTCTGGTGCAAACCAAAGTTTTATTAATACTTCGTTTTGCAAACTCCTAAATCAATCATTAACTAAACTACCACAAGAATGTCTAGTGGAAACCGCAAATGGAGAAACTGTTAAAATTTCTGAAATCTTGCAGGGAGCAAGAATAGAAATTTTTAATCAACAATTTAGGGCAAATCTTTACCCAATGAATCTGGTAGGATTTGATGTAGTGTTAGGAATGGATTGGTTAATAGCCAATAAAGCCAGTATTTTATGTGATCAAAAGACAATTCAATTAAAATCACCAAGAGGTGAAAAGATCTCAATTAAAGGAGATAAACCTTTTAGATCCACTAAATTCATCTCTGTGATGAAAACTGCAAGTTGTATAAGAAAAGGATCTATAGTGTATTTGATTTCTATAATCACTAACACTAAAGGAAAAGAATCAAAAGATATCCCAGTGGTATCCCAATTTTCAGATGTCTTTCCAGAAGAATTGCCAGGACTACC
Organism: Helianthus annuus; assembly: GCF_002127325.2. Lineage (NCBI taxonomy): Eukaryota > Viridiplantae > Streptophyta > Magnoliopsida > Asterales > Asteraceae > Helianthus > Helianthus annuus. The sequence continues at coordinate 162,061,097 of NC_035443.2, forward strand.
GCCAGACAGGGAAGTGGAATTCAGAATTCATCTGTTACCCGGAACAGCACCGATTGCTAAAGCACCTTACCGTTTAGCACCCGCTGAAATGCAAGAACTGAAGAAACAACTAGACGAGTTGTTGGAAAAAGGATTTATACAGCCAAGTTCATCGCCATGGGGAGCACCGATATTATTTGTCAAAAAGAAGGACGGATCAATGCGTATGTGCATTGACTACCGTGAATTGAACAAAGTCACGATTAAGAATCGGTACCCATTACCAAGGATCGATGATTTGTTTGATCAACTTCAAGGAGCTCGATTTTTCTCTAAAATCGATTTAAGATCAGGATATCATCAATTAAAGGTACAGGAAGAGGATATTCCTAAAACCGCATTCAGAACAAGGTATGGTCATTATGAATTTACTGTCATGCCATTTGGTTTAACCAATGCCCCAGCCGCATTTATGGACATGATGAACCGAATATGTAAGCCATATTTGGATAAATTCATAATTGTCTTCATAGATGATATTCTCATTTACTCTAAAAGTAAAGAAGAGCATGCAAAGCACTTGCACTTACTTTTAAGCCTGTTAAGAAAAGAAAAGCTTTATGCTAAGTTTTCAAAGTGTGAATTTTGGTTAGAACAGGTACAATTTCTCGGACATTTAGTGAATCATGAAGGAATTCATGTAGATCCAACGAAAATCGAGGCAATTACTAAATGGAAAACCCCAGAATCACCAACTGAAGTTAGAAGTTTCTTAGGATTGGCCGGTTATTATAGAAGATTTATTCGAGATTTTTCTAGAATAGCCATTCCTTTGACTAAACTAACCTGTAAATCTGTTAAGTTCGAATGGGGACCAAAACAAGAAGAAGCCTTTAGAATTCTTAAGCAAAGATTAACCCATGCACCCATACTAGCATTACCAGAAGGAACTGAAGACTTTGTAGTCTTTTGTGACGCTTCTAAATTAGGTTATGGATGCGTATTAATGCAACGTCAAAAAGTTATAGCTTATGCATCCAGACAGCTTAAAAGTCATGAAGAAAATTATTCAACCCATGATTTGGAATTAGGAGCTATAATTTTTGCCCTTAAAATTTGGAGACATTATCTTTATGGTAGTAAGTTTACCATATTCACAGATCATAAGAGTTTAAGATATGTTTTCGGGCAAAAAGAGTTGAATATGAGACAGAGACGCTGGATGGAATTGCTTAGTGATTATGATTGTGATATCCAGTACCATGCAGGAAAAGCAAATGTGGTGGCTGATGCTTTAAGTCGAAAATATCACGAAAAACCAAAAAGGGTACGTTCTCTTAAATTAAATCTACAAGTAGATTTAAACAATCAAATTAGAAAAGCACAAGAAACAGTAATCAAGGAGGATACTGAAAAATTAAAAGGAATGATTAAGGAATTAGAAAAAGGAACAGATGGAATTTGGAGATTCCATAAAAAGAGAATGTGGATACCTAAATTAGGAAATTTACGTCACCGTATATTAGAAGAAGCCCATAAGTCTAAATATACGATGCACCCAGGAAGTGATAAAATGTACCAGGATTTAAGGAAAAATTTCTGGTGGATAGGAATGAAAAAGGATGTAGCAGCTTATGTTTCTAAATGTTTAACTTGTTCACAAGTTAAAGCTGAACATCAGAAACCCTCAGGTTTATTACAACAATTAGAAATACCAGTTTGGAAATGGGAATGGATAACAATGGATTTTGTTACCAAATTGCCTAAAACAAGGAAAGGTAATGATACAATCTGGGTGATTGTGGATAGATTAACCAAGTCAGCTCATTTCTTACCAATGAAAGAAACCTTTAGTATGGAACAATTAGCCAAGTTATATGTAAATAAAATCGTTTCATTACATGGCATTCCTTTATCAATTGTTTCCGATAGAGATAGCCGTTTTACTTCTCATTTTTGGTCAAGTTTCCAAAGAGCAATGGGAACCAGGGTAAACCTAAGCACCGCTTATCATCCTCAAACAGACGGACAAAGTGAAAGGACAATTCAGACGATGGAAGATATGCTTAGAGCTTGTGTAATTGACTTTGGAGGTAATTGGGACGAACACTTACCTTTGATAGAATTTTCTTATAATAATAGTTATCACACAAGTATCAATGCTGCACCATTCGAAGCACTTTATGGACGAAAGTGCAGAACCCCAGTCTGTTGGGCAGAAATTGGGGAAAAACAATTATCTGGACCTGAGATAGTACAAGAAACAACTGATAAAATCATTCAAGTCAAGGAACGACTGAAAACAGCACGTGATCGTCAAAAGAGTTATGCTGATAACAGACGCAAACCATTAGAATTTCAAGTGGGAGATAAAGTGTTACTGAAAGTCTCTCCCTGGAAAGGAGTGGTAAGATTCATCAAAAGAGGAAAGCTAAGCCCCAGGTATATTGGACCTTTTGAAATTATTAGAAGAATAGGACCTGTAGCTTATCAGCTACGACTGCCAGAGGAAATGGCAGGAATACATGATGTGTTTCATGTATCCAATCTTAAAAAGTGTCTAGCTGATGAATCACTCGTAGTACCTCTTAAGGATATAGAGGTTAATGAGCAACTCAAGTTTGTAGAAAAGCCACTGCAAATTGAAGATAGGAAAATTAAGAATCTCAAGCATAAAAGACTAGTTTTGGTCAAAGTGAGATGGGACTCCAAAAGAGGACCCGAGTATACATGGGAGCTTGAATCAGAAATGAAAAAGAAATATCCACACTTGTTCCAGTAGATCTCGAGGACGAGCTCTAAAACAAGGTGGGGAGGATATAACAACCCTCGGTAAAACCGACATCCTCATAATAATTCTGATGCCCTAATATATTAAAAATATCTAGGTGTCTTTATATGTACCCGTATGTGAAAACCGAGCCCCTGAACTAGATTATATTATATAAAATAAATAAAAAAAACAATAAAAGTTAAGTTGAGGCGGGCCGCATGGGCCTCACCTCAAACTTAACGCGGGCCGCGCGAGTAGTAACCAGAATTCACCAAAACCTTAAGCCCAAGCGGGCCGCGTACATGATGGGTTAAGTCAATGCGGGCCGCGAGTGTCCGGATTTGTGGCGTGACCCGGAGCGGCCACGTGTCCAAGTCGTGTCGAACCTATAGGATGACCCGGATCAGCTAAAGCCTAGGCCCTAGGCCAGGCGGGCCGCGTAGACCCAGGCCAAACTTCACGCGGGCCGCGTGAAAGTCCAATTTCAGCACTATAAAGAGGAGGCATCGGGCCTTCAGTCTGATCGTTCAATTTTCGTTCTTTCTCTCTCAATTTTAGTTAGTGGGCATTATACCCGAGTCCAATACCCCCTAAAATAGCAAGGTTCTGCTACGATGTAAGTATTATAACCCCTGGAGACGTATTAGATACGCTGCCCGATTGATCTAGGGTTCCGTAACGGCTGTCGTGGTTCTGCCCGACGTAGTCGTTGGAATGCCGTCTCGGGGAGAGTATTACTAATGTTAAAATGGGTTATTATACTAACACACGTGCATTTGTGTAATTTATAGATTATCTCCAGGAAACCCTTACGAAAAACCTAAAACAGCAATGTGAGTAATCTCCTTTTTGTAAACGGTTTTTACAAAACCTTAAGTACTTTTCCATGCAAATGACAGTTATTGAGTATTTGTGAAGAATACAATTATAGTGGGTATGTTGGGGTTTTGTATACAAAATTGGTTACTGGTGTGGTAACATCCCATATGTTGAGTATGACCGTACCACTGATGTTAATTGTGATGTCTTGGATACAAATGTAATTGCGGATGTGCCCTCAATACTGCAAATTGGTTTTTACTCAAACTTGATTAAACTGGGATTCACTCACCAGTATTTCCCACTGACAAAATGTTTTTAAAACGCGTTTCAGGTAACAAAATGTGAAAGCCAAATAGAAGCCAGCTGGACAGCACTGAAGGCTTGGAAAAGTGGCAATAAAGTTACCTAAGAATAAAATGGATGTTTTTATTCAAATAAATAGGATGTATTCCTATGAAACGTGTGTATTGAAAACTTGGGTTTTTACCCATATGTTTAATGTTATAAACATGGTGGTTTACTCTGATTAAAATATTTCCTAACTACGATCCTGATGAAAATTTCCGCTGCCAAATTGGATAAATAAATGTGATACCACCGAAACTGGCTCACGGCCGCCCGTTCCCGGGAGATAGGGATCGGGGGTTGTGACAGGGGGGTAGGGCTTTTGGCGGGAGGGTGGATTTAGGTTTTTGGGGTGGGTGGTTTATGTTTTTTGGGGGTGTCGGTGAGGGGTGAGTTAGGTGGTTTATGCTTTTTCGTATTATTGCACATGTGTAGTACAACTTTTTTTTGAAAAAAAGTTTTTTTTTATATTAAATATAGCGAATTTTATTTAAAAAAATTCAAAAAGAAATTAGTATGTTATTTAGGCTTTTTAGTTAGTTCTTTGCTTCTCTCGTTTAAACTAGTTTTTTCATAATCTATCCCCATTAACATAAATATGCAACCAGCTATGATGTTACACTAGACTTATTATTATCTAACATTACAACATTGAGACATAACTCTAATGCGAATCACCACTAAAAAAGAATCATATAAAAAAACAATTTAGACATTAGATATGATTTTTGGTAATTTTTTTTCTTTTTCACGTGATATAAATTAGCAGGCATACAAATATTAGGGTGTACGGGGTGCTTGCCGGGGAAGGCAAGCGGTGAATGTTCACTGTGCGAGAACACCGCTGTTTTGGTCAAAAATCACACAAGGATAATGCAACCAAACTTTATGTAAATGGGGTATGATGCTTGGTTTGTAGAAAAAGTAAAGGATCACTTCAATGTGAAATATGCAAAGACACAATGATTTATATGAGGAAAAAGCCCTTGATCAATGTATGATCTCCGGCATAAAAAACCTCGGGTGATGGCAACTACCGATCACCAAACTTCAATATAAGAAAAATATAGTTACAACTTCGGATGATAATGAGCTGAGTACAAGGATCACTATAGTTTCGAGTGTCTAAGCGTGTGAGAATTGTGTTGTGTGTCGTCGTGTGTCCCCTTCCAAATGATGGAGAGTGGTATTTATACAAGTGTAGGTGACCTATTTTAGGTAAAAGGACTAATTATCAGCTCATTACCCCTTTAGAAATAAAAGACAATCTAGCCTAAATTGCCGCCCATAAATCAAGCCATGTTTCCATATCCTGTGCAACTTCTATCTCCGATTAAGCTCTTGCCATAATTGTGAAGACGCGTCCCTTGATCATGATGCTTAGAGCGTATCCTGCTAGATATTCCTGCAAAAATAACATTGCATTAAGCGAAGATGATCGTTAGTATGAGGATCCTATAATGTCCCATGATCCTGATCCTGAAGTCCTGCTGAGGATCACTGTCTGCCAAAGAAACAAGGATCACTGGTTAGGATCACGTGTAAGGATCACCTATAATAAAAATCCAGCCCTAACAATTGCCCCCAAAATATAAGGAGTTTATTGTAAATTAATGAGTTGTATTTTGATCTTATCTCCAACGGGTAACTCCGAATAACTAGCCGTTAATATCGAACTAGCCGTTGCGATCATTACGTCATAGATGTGACAATCCCTGCAAATCATGATTATAAATAGGAGATAGGGTTGGGATCACTCTGCATTTAAATTCGAGATATCTTCCCTTTATAATCGCTGCCGAAGATCGATCAGGTATTCTCTTTTCTTCTCTTTTCATTCTTCCTTCTCTTGCTCTGTTTTTCTGCTGTGAGAATGTTGCTACGAAACTCTCCCCATAAGGATCACGAGAAGAGCAGTCCCCTGAAAAGCCAAGGGATCATTAAGGATTCTCCTACGGAGAGATGTTGCTTTACCGATGCTCATGTAGATAGGATTCGTCATTGTTTCCCGGCGGATGCTGTTTTCAAATCCTTCACATCCACTGCTTTGAGTGACTTTGTTTCAGACACCTGGGTGATCTTTCCTGCAACTCCATTTACCATAGGATATTCGTATCCTTTTCCGGCCTTCACCCAATCTTTCTTTTCTCTGACCGGCATATCTTATATCCAAGCTATGCCGATGATCTGGAGGGTCTTGTATACCTTCGAGAGGATCATCGAGCAGGAGGGGATTGATTTAGGGATGGCAGAGCTGGCCGCGCTTTATGATCTTACCACGTTTGGTTCTCATCGATATTTGTTGAAACGGAAGGCCGGGGAGGATCACCCTGTTATGAAAGTTACCAAAAATGACGCAAATTGGAAGCGTCGTTTCTTCTTTGTGAGAAGGGATTCCCTCCCTAATGGGAATGATCTGCCCAAGGAGTGGGCCACTCATGGTAGGGTAGAGGATCCTCGAAGGATCACTATCAGTCTTGTCTCATATGATGAAGATCACTTATGTCTTTTTTCCTTTGTCTTTTGTGCAGCTATTTTCGTTGCTCATCTGAAATTAAGCCCTGCTGCAAAAGAGAGAGTCCTAGCTTTTAAAAAGCTTAATCCTGAAGTCAGAAGTTTCCAAGTCACCGTCCAAGATTCTCAAGAAGTATACTCTGCATCTGCCACTATGTCAAGTAAGTATCCTTATAGAAAATAAATTATATGTAGGATTGTTTGATTAATAAAGCAACTTATCTTGTTTTTTGATTGTGTAGGTGCTGGAAAGTCTGCCAGGTCTGTCAAATCTGCTTCTAAATTTGGGATAGATGATCTCACCAACGTCAAGTCTTCGAGGAAGAAGGCTCCTGCTGCCAGTCCTTCAGTTTCAGCTCCCAAGGCACCTATCCGGGGCAAGGGAAAAAAGAGGAAAACCTCTGAAGATCTCCAAGGATTTCCCCTCCTCCGTCAGCAATTCCTTGACTACGTGAATGAGGTAAGGATCACTGCCCCTGTTGGTTATCCGTTTCGAATATCCTGTTTGTGTATCCTGTTTCTTTGAGGATCATCCGGTTCTGAACTTACGTTATTCCCCTCTTTGCAGAAACTTGCCGAGATCGAGACCTATCTTGGCCATGTTGAGGATCAAGAGAGCCAGATTGCCGACCTTCAACAAATGGGCGTGCTTAAGGATCTCAAGATAGCAGATCTTGAGAAGGAACTCCGGGCCACGAAGGATGAGGCTGCTCAGAGGTTGATCGATATGGATAACGAGAAGCAGGAGATCACCCAAGATGCCAAGGTCTCCGCGGCAATTGCTATGTACAAGATACAACTTCAGATGGCTGAGGAGGCTCAGGATCCTATCTTTGACAAAAGCTCGTGGGACGTTGAAGGTTGGAAGGCAAGGCTGGCAGACCTGGAGGACGAGGATGAGGCTGAGGATATTCCCATGCTGGAAGGCGGTGATGCTGAAAAGGATCAGGGTGGAGAGGCTGGTGGTGATGGAGCAGCGAAGGAGTAGGCTGCATGATTGGGCGATGATGGATATTGTTGACTAGGCCGGAGCCCAATTTTTTTAGGTTTAGTAATGGTTTTTTGTGGTTGTTGATGGTTTGTGAACAATTATGGTCTGTAATCTTCGAACAATAGTTTTTAGGGTTAAGGATCCTGGATCCTTTGAACAGTAGGTAGGATTGCAAAAGGTGGAGGGATCCTCTGTTTGGGGGATGAAGCCTTTGTGATCCTGCCGCTTTTAATTTCCTGCACAATGCTAAGACCGCATAGACAATGGGCACCCTTTGCCAACCCATGTGGACGGGCCACGTTTTGCTGGTAGAAACGTGGGTTGGCAATTTTGACAACTTTTTGCAAGGGTTAAAGATCCTTTTGCTAATAATATAACCTTAATCTTTCTGGCTTATCCTGTGTTGTTATCCTTTGTTTATCTTTTTGGTTTCCAATTGTTTTAGAAATATATTTGTAACAATAATTAAGCAAACCATGTTCAAGAGATATAGGATATGATCCTGGATCAAATATCCTATAATCGAAAATTTTCAAGGAAGTTTATTTTAAGGATCATAGGTTCAGTTGTCAAGGTCTAAAGGTTTTTCAAATGAATAATGAAATTAAAAATAGTTAAAGATCATACCTGAGGATCCAAGTTAGGATCCTAACCTTTAATCGGGATAACCACAAGTAAAACTTTAATGGATGATAAGGATTAAGGATCCTTATTTGTTTAACTTCGAGAACCTGAAAGACGGAACATATCTTGGGACTAAGCCAATGTAAGAGATAAATTAGTAGCTGGGGACATGCCCAAAGGATAACTGAGAATGATCCTGGAGGATCACTGGGGACAAGCCCATAGGATAACTGAGAATGATCCTGGAGGATCACTGGGGACAAGCCCAAAGGATAACTGGGGACAAGCCCAAAGGATCGTATGTAAACTGGAGTATGGCCCTTTCTGGCGACTATCCAAACTTAGTGACATGAAAATGTCAAAACCTTAGCTAACGTGAAAACGTTAGAAACCTTAGGAACGGATGTATGGTACGTCTACCATTATACGTAGGATCCTAAATATAGCCAGTACGATGAGGTTGTCAGCCCCGGAAGTGGGTACTGGTCCCAAAGACGTGAACTATATCAGGATCATCGTGCGCTGCTGGCGGAAACTGGGGATAATCCCAAGGATAACTGGGGTTGGACCCAAGGATCTGCGGTGCTTTTGAAGATCTTTGATGATATGCTGAAGATACCTGAACTTATCATAACTCAAATGTTTCGTGAGTAGAGGATGAAGGATACATGATCCTTATCCTTAGGTAAAAAGTAAGAAAATGCAATAGTTTCTAGGATAAGCATATTACCAGAGTAAGGATCACTGATATCACCGGGATCCTTTAAGAATACTTCAATGTAAGGATCACGTGCATGGAGGATCATGTTCACATGAAATATTTCTTTAAGTGAACAGCATTCCAGGCTCTTGGCAACAAGTTTCCTTCCATGGTTAGCAACCTGTATGCCCCCTTTCCTGCTTCAGCTTCAATCAAGTAGGGACCTTCCCATTTTGGTGCTAACTTCCCGTCAGCAGGATTGATAGTATTTTGAAATGCTTTTCTCAACACCATATCTCCGACTTGGAATTTCCTTAATCTGACATTTTTGTTGTAGGCACCAGCTATTCTTTGTTGGTAGCTTGCCATCCTTATCCTAGCTAGATCCCTGATTTCTTCAATAGTGTCCAAATCCTGAGCTAGAATTGTAGCATTTTCTTCAGGATCACGAGTACTTGTTCTAGCAGTTGGGATCACCATTTCTGTTGGGATCACTGCTTCTGCCCCAAATACTAAAGAGAAAGGTGTTTGACCAGTGGCATTCTTGGGAGTTGTTCTATCAGCCCATAGCACATAAGGTAACTCCTCTGCCCATTTCCCCTTCTTGGATCCTAGCTTCTTCTTCAGATTGTTGATGATGATCTTGTTGGATGATTCTGCTTGACCATTGGCTTGTGGATGAACTGGTGTTGATGTTATCATCTTGATTCCCCAACTGTCACAAAAGTTAGTGGTTCTGCTTCCAATGAATTGGGAGCCATTATCACATACGATTTCAGAGGGAATGCCAAATCTAGTTATAATATTTCTTTTGATGAAGGATATGACTTACTTTTCTCTGACTTGGGCGAAGGCTTCAGCTTCTATCCACTTAGAAAAATAGTCAGTCATGGCAAGCATAAATACTTTTCCACCAGGTGCTTTAGGAAGCTTGCCCACTATATCCATTCCCCATCTCATGAATGGCCAAGAGGATGGTATAGGGTGTAGCAGTTCAGCTGGTTGATGAAGGATATTGCTGTGTCTTTGACAAGGGTCACATTTCCTAGCATATTCTACAGCATCCCTTTTCATGGTTGGCCAGTAGTATCCTGTTCTAAGGATCCTTGAGAATAATGCCCTGCCCCCAGTGTGGTTTCCACGATCTCCTTCATGGAAGTCTCTCAACACTTCTTCAATTTCAGGATCCTCAATACATCTTAAGTATGGTCCTGCAAGGGATCGTTTATATAGCACATTATTTAAGATTGTAAATTGAGATACCTTGATCCGGAAAGCTCTAGGATTTTCTCCCATTGGAATCTCTCCGTTTTGCAAGTATTTCATGATTGGTGAGACCCATGATCCTGAATAAGATTGAGCTTCTTCACTAGGGATTATTGCAGTATCCTCTTCTATTTCCATGGCCACTTGATTTTCAATAGCAGGAGCCAGGATATGGATGATAGGGATACTTATGTCTTCTGGAATTTTTAAGGATGATCCTAAGTTGGCCAATGCATCAGCTTCCGTGTTATCCTCCCTTGGTACTTGGTTTCATCCAGCTGCTGGACCTCCAATTCTGCTGTTCTTGGTTCATATCTTATATCATGGGCACTAAGCTTCACTGCCCACTTAGCCATTCTCCCTGACATCTCCGGTTTCCTAAGGACATTCTTAATTGGAAAATTAGTTTTAACAACAATAGTATGGGTTTCAAAATAATGCCTTAACTTAGTGGATGCCATGATTAATGCAAGAATAAGTTTTTCGAGGTGTGAGTACCTGGATTCGGCATCAAGTAGACTTTTACTTACATAGTAGATAGGATATTGTGTACCTTCGTGATCCTTGACAAGGACAGCACTTACAGCGGTTGAGGATACCGCCAGGTATAAGGATAACACATCTCCTTTTTCCGGTTTTGCTAATGCTGGTGCTGAGGACATATATTCTTTAAGGGCTTGTAAAGCGTTCTCATGCTTCTCAGTCCATTCAAACTTCTTATTCTTCCTTAGGATATCGTAGAATTCTTTGCATTTTTCTGAGGATTTCGATATGAACCTGTTCAAAGCTGCTATCCTGCCTGTCAGTCTTTGAACATCCTTGGCATTGGCAGGAGATTTGATATTTACTAATGCTTTGATTTGTTCCGGGCTTGCTTCAATGCCCCTCTGAGTTACCATGTATCCTAGGAACTTTCCTGCCCTAACACCAAAATGGCATTTTGAAGGATTAAGTTTCATGTTGTAATTATCAAGGATATCGAATGCTTCTTCCAAGTCCCTTAGGTGATCCTCAGCTTTCTTTGACTTGACCACCATATCATCTATGTACACCTCCATAGTTTTTCCAATTTGATCTTTGAACATCATATTTACCAGCCTTTGATATGTTGCACCTGCATTTCTTAGTCCAAAAGGCATGGCAATATAACAATATAAACCTGTTGGGGTCATGAAGGCTGTATCCTCTTGGTCAGATGGTTCCATCTGAATTTGTTGGAATCCAGATGATGCATCCATGAAGGTTAACAGTTCATGCCCCGCTGTTGCATCCACCATGGAGTCAATGTGGGGTAATGGGAAAGGATCCTTGGGACATGCCTTATTTAAATCAGTGAAATCGGCACATACCCTCCACTTTCCGTTTTTCTTTTGTACAACAACCACATTGGCTAACCATTTTGGATACTTTACCTCTCTGATCATACCTGCTCGAAGTAGTCTCTCTACTTCTTCCTGGATAATGGCATTCCTTTCTGGTGCAAATTTCCTCCTTTTTTGATGGATTGGTTTGATAGACCTGTCAATGCCAAGTTTGTGAGTAATAATATCCTTAGATATACCTGTCATATCTTCATGTTTCCAAGCAAAGGTAGATTTTCTTCTTTTGAGGAAGGATATTAAGTCTTCTTTCATCTTGCCAAGGATCCCTGATCCGATATAGATTTTTAATTCAGGATCACTAGGATCCAAGAGGATTTCGTCCACATCTTGTTCCTTTGCCTCCAAGACATTCCTCGGAGGATACTGTAATTGCTATTGCTCCCTTGGCTTCGAGGTTGGCTTCATGGATGAGGTATAACAATCCTTAGCCTCCTGCTGATCACTGTCGATCTTGATTATTCCCCATGGGCTAGGGAGCTTCACACATTGATGGTAGGTAGATGGGACTGCTTTCATATCATGTATCCAAGGCCTGCCAAGGATAACGTTGCAACAAGATAAACAGTCAATAACACAAAATTTTTGGTAATTATGTAATCCTTCCACGTAGATTGGGAGTTTGATGTCCCCCAGAGTTTTCTTCGTTTCCCCACTGAATCCTACAAGCACGGAGGATCTTGGTGTAATGTCTGATTCTGGGATTCCCATCTTCTTCAGGACATCAAGCTGGATAATGTTCACTGAGCTCCCTCCATCAATAAGGATCCTGCGGACAAAATGGTTAGAGATAAAGAGAGTGATAACTAAACTATCATGGTGAGGATCCTGAATGTTAATGCGATCATCCTCATCAAATGTTATCATCTTCCCTTCTGAGACACTTGATGTTCTAATAGGCCTTTCACCATTATCCATTTTTGATTCTTTTGCATGTCTTTTGGCCGCCGAGAAGGATGTACCACAGATGTCTGATCCTCCGGATATAAAGTTGATCACTTGTGCATTTGCCGGAGGTGCTGGAGCTTTTTCGGGGATCCTTTCAGGATCATGGGTCCTTTGCTTTTTTCTCCCCAGCAATTCTTTTAGATGCCCCTTGCTTAGCAGGTATCCAATTTCTTTTCTTAAGGCTATGCAATCTTCAGTTAGATGCCCGAAATCCTCGTGGTATGCACACCATTTTGACTTGTCTTTAGTCCCGGATGGTTTGTCATTTTTCCTGGGCCACCTAGCTTTTTCACCTAGATTCTGCATTGCAAGGATCAGTTCATGATTATCAACAGAAAAACAATATTCTGAGATTGGAGGATATTCTTCATCATCCTCTTCCTGGTCAACAGCATGCACATTCTGATTTTCATTTCTATGGTAGGATTTGAATTTGTTGCTCTTGAAGGAGGATCCTTGCTTATCTTGTTTTGAGGATCCTACTTGTCTCTCCTGGATCCTCTTGTCATCCTCTAGCCGGATGAACCTGAGTGCCCGAGTTCTTACTTCATCTAAGTTCCTGCATGGTGTCATAACAAGATCATCATAGAATAGTGAATCCTTAAGCAGTCCCATTTTGAAGGCTTCAACAGCCGTAGCCATATCCAAGTTAGGAATGTCCAAGGACTCTTTACTAAATTTAGTTATAAAATCCCTTAATGATTCATTATGATTTTGAGTTATCCTGTACAAATCACTAGTTAATTTTTCAAATTTTCTGCTACAAGAGAATTGGTTATTGAATAAATTAACTAAATTAGCAAATGAAGTAATAGAGTAGGGGGGAAGACTTAGCAGCCACTTAAGAGCTGATCCAGTAAGAGTGGATCCAAATCCTTTACATAGGCATGCTTCCTTCAACTTTTCTGGGATAGGATTGATCTCCATCCTCTCCCTGTATTGTGCTATATGCTCCTCTGGATCCGTTGTGCCATCATACAGCTTCATGGTAGGGATATGGAACCTTTTGGGTACCTCTGCATCACAAATTGGTGGTGCAAAGCGAGATACCTTGTGGCTTCCATCTGCAATCTCTGGGATAGGCTTGACTACCCCTGGAACACTTGAGATCATATCTTTTAGCTTCTGCAACTCCCTGGCCATAGCATGATTGGTACCTGTATCCTGCATGAATCCATGGTTAGTGGTAGGATAATTATTTAAAGTGTTACCTCCCATTGGGTTCAAGTTAGGGAACCCATATTGCTGGGATTCTGGAACAACGGAGGGACCAGTGGAAGCAATGATCTGCATTGGAATGAAGTCCCCTTGATGGACATCTAGACTTCCTGTTTGCAAACTTTTTAGGGATCCTGGTATCTGGAAGGATCCTGGTGTCTGGGATGATCCTGGAACGAAGGAGGATCCTTGAACCTGGGATGATCCTGGAACAAAGGAGGATCCTTGGCCCTGGAATGATCCTGGAACAAAGTAGGATCCTTGAAACTGCTGTGCCCCCGGATAGGCTCCCGGATTCATGAAGGATCCTAAATGCTGGGGGTAGGATCCTGCCGGCTGGAAGTGTGAGCCTAATGCCTGAGTCATTGCTGTCGATCCGTGGTGCAATCCTCTTGATTCTCCCATGATTTGCACGTCTGGAATTCCTGATGGCTGAGAAGTAATCATTGAAGTATCAAAGCTCAAGGATTTGGGCATTAATGGAGAATGATCCTCTGCCGTTTTCTTCTGTCTTTTGAGATCTCCAATTTCCCTGAGGATCCTTTCATTAGTTTCATCCTGCCGCTGCATACGATCCTTCATCTGCAAAATCAAAGTAAATACATCACTAGTACTGGGAATATAAGAATTCATAGCAGAAGGAGATGGAGTTTTAGAAGTGGTAGGAGTTTGTCTCTTCTCAGCATTCTTCTGGGATCCTGCCGGTGGTGGAGGCAGAATGTTCTGGGACGAGGTGACTGCAGACATTGCCATGGACATGTTTTTCAATGATGAAGCCATGTAATTCTTTGAAATGATTTCGAACAAAGAGGTTTTCTTATGAATGAAGCACCAATTGCCCCACGGTGGGCGCCAAACTGTTTTGGTCAAAAATCACACAAGGATAATGCAACCAAACTTTATGTAAATGGGGTATGATGCTTGGTTTGTAGAAAAAGTAAAGGATCACTTCAATGTGAAATATGCAAAGACACAATGATTTATACGAGGAAAAAGCCCTTGATCAATGTATGATCTCCGGCATAAAAAACCTCGGGTGATGGCAACTACCGATCACCAAACTTCAATATAAGAAAAATATAGTTACAACTTCGGATGATAATGAGCTGAGTACAAGGATCACTATAGTTTCGAGTGTCTAAGCGTGTGAGAATTGTGTTGTGTGTCGTCGTGTGTCCCCTTCCAAATGATGGAGAGTGGTATTTATACAAGTGTAGGTGACCTATTTTAGGTAAAAGGACTAATTATCAGCTCATTACCCCTTTAGAAATAAAAGACAATCTAGCCTAAATTGCCGCCCATAAATCAAGCCATGTTTCCATATCCTGTGCAACGTCTATCTCCGATTAAGCTCTTGCCATAATTGTGAAGACGCGTCCCTTGATCATGATGCTTAGAGCGTATCCTGCTAGATATTCCTGCAAAAATAACATTGCATTAAGCGAAGATGATCGTTAGTATGAGGATCCTATAATGTCCCATGATCCTGATCCTGAAGTCCTGCTGAGGATCACTGTCTGCCAAAGAAACAAGGATCACTGGTTAGGATCACGTGTAAGGATCACCTATAATAAAAATCCAGCCCTAACAACCGCCACCTATCCCGGTTTGAATCTGATAAACTGAATCGAGTGGGGAGGAGTCACCGCGTGCAATTCTTGTCTTTTTTGACCGTTGGGGAGTGGGGTAGGAATGGGGAGTGGAGAGGGGAGCATTTCTTGTGTTTGAGTGCAAAACTGAGAGTGAAGATGGGAGTTGACATATCAGTCTTTGTTTGTGTGGGGTTGAGAGGGGACTACTTCACCTGAGTGGAGTGCCCTTACACACTTACAAATCTGGTATTGACAACGAGCATGCTTCTATGTGTTAGATATCATTTCAAAATCAATATATCAAACAATAGATTGCGTCCGATTTAAACAGGAAAATCACGATCAAGACTATAACAATATCTAAGATCTCACGATCAAGAATATAACAATATCAATATCTAAGATCTCATCTACCAGATCTATCAAGAAAAGCATACATATCCGCATCAAATCCAACCCCTAAATCAATAGATCAAACTTCGATCAACACGAATCAACGATTTAAATGATATGATTTGGAGAAGAATACGAATCAAAACTTAGGAAAATTGGGTATCAAAAGTATCGTTGCTTTATACAAGTGATAAGCCTTTAGGTAAGACTTAAAAAGATGAAATTACCATACAGACTAGAGTGAATTACAAGTTTTATCCTTTATCTTTATACCAAATTTTAGACGGTGTCATTTGTTATTAAAATTGATGAGTTTGCACTTAATGTTTCAAAATCCTACAGTTATGTTCTTTAGCCCTAACTCAGTTAGATTTTTTTTTTTGTTAAATCTGGTCATGTCACTTGCATGTGAGGGTATTTTTGTCATTTCATCCTTTCAGGGACTAAATATTAAAATAACTTAAATACCTAACAACTTAAAAAAATACTTTAAAATCAAAAAAATTAAATAAATAAATAAATAAGATATATATATATATATATATATATATATATATATATCTCTCTCACTATACCACCACTATCATCCACCACTACCACCACTATACACCCCACCGCCACCACTTACCACCTCCTCCAACCCAACCCAACCCAACCCACCCATATCTCTCTCTCTCTCTCAACCGTAAGATAACAAAGCTAGTATTTTTCACAATCAGTTGATTTAACCTTCAATTTCATTTCAAGTTTACACCTCAAACTACTTGCACTATATATAACATAATACTGTTAAATAAACAAATCCTTACATTATGGATATGAGAAACACAGATGGAAAACGAAAGAAAATCGATTAAGGAAAATTATCCTTATCCTTTTTATTTCGGTGTTTGGGTTAGCTTATTTTCGAGCAACTTATGACTTATTGACTTATAAAAGTTAATAAGTTGTTTTTTGAGTCTTTGGGTTAGCTTATTTTAGAGGGTTTTGTGTGTTTGAGAAGTCATTATTTAGAAGTTAGAATTTCTAACTTCTCACTTATGACTTGTATAAGTTAATAAGTTATTTTGAGAAGGAATCCCAAACACCCCTTATGTCAAAAGCAGGAGCATCAATCGAATCAATCTAGGAGTTGGCCAAGTGCTGTTCACACTTTTCCATTTTCAAAACCTGCAACAAAATTACAGAAATGGCGGTGACCGCCGCCGTCATCTGTTTTCCTTCCTAGATTTGTTCTTTTCTTCCTCAAAACAGCCATCCGTTCTTCTTCTCCACGGATCTGGTGGTGGCCGCCGCACCCTTTCTTCTCTTCCTCAGATTTAGTAGTAGTGGTCGTCACCGCCTTTCTCCTCCTACTCAGATCTGGGGTGGTGGTTAGTGGGTGGGACTGGTGCGGTGGCAGGTGGGGCGATGGAGAACAATACGTGATGGTGTTGGTGATGTTGAGAGTGGTGGTGGTTCATGGCGGTTGGTGGTGGTGGAGGACAAAGATAGAGAGAGAGAAAGAGAAACAGATAGTGGTTGTAATTTACACACATATATTTTTTATATTTATTTACATATATAATATATTATCTTATATTAATGTTAAATTTGTTTTTGTTTTATTGTTAATAAAATATTGAGAAAAATGCTCGGATAGTCCCTGTGGTTTGCCCATTTTTCACCTTGAGTCCCTAACTTTCTAAAATTACACCTATAGTCCCCAAGTTTTTGAATTTTGTTCCCGGATAGTCCCTGGCGTGGATGGGGGTTAGTTTTTGGTGTTAGGTGAATGTGAAATGACAAAAACGCCCTTACTAACAAAGTACACCTATGGTCCCCAAGTTTTTGAATTATCACCCTACCCACTTCATCTTCCTCACTCCACACCACCACCACCACCATGGCTGCTTTCATCCCACTTTCGGTAGCCGACTTCTACTTCCTACCTCTCTTTCATCCTAAATTACAGTCTTCCATCTTTTAGGTTGATTATAACTAAAACCGTAAATGTGTTTGGTGTGATGATTATACTCAAATCATTCTAGTAATTAAATTTACACTTGCATATCTCCATCTTCTAAATTCTATCTTCCGTCACTACAGATTGATTATGACAAATATCCTAAATGCAATTAGCTATGGTTTCAACACATAAAACCTAAAAACGAGACCAAATCATTCAGATACTATAGATCATTCTGACAATTCACATTTACTCTTGCATCTGTAATCTTTGGAAGAAAGTTGTATGCGGTTGCCGGAGATGGTGACGAATGACGTGATGTCGTGGTCACAATCAAATTTAATCCCAATAACAACTAAATAGATAGCGGTAAGTGGGTATCGAACACAGGGAGTTTGTGGAATATGTGCTATCTCGATGTATGTCTAACTTCACTAAAGCAAACTAAATTGAAAGAAAAATAAATTCAAGAGTGGGTTTGATTGGTTGATTTTTAAACTAAGATGAACTAATTAAATTGCAAAAGAAAAGTTTTGGTTGTAAACAATTAGAGACGAGTGACCATCTTTAGTTTCCGGTTTGCTTCAACATTTGTGCTATCATTCACTAGAAAGAACTACATAGACATAGTTCATGTGCAATTACTTGTTGTGATGAAAGGGAACTAAGTACTCAGATTCCTAGAACGTGAGGTTGTTACCCGATGACCAATTGACCCTTACCCGATCCTAGTTCTACCCATGATATCTCGATTGCCAACGGCACCAAGAACGTATGGTTTCAAAATAGAATAATCATAAGCATCAACAATTTACAAACAAATAAGAACACACCATGATAAAATAAAACATAAATTCAATTTACCATTCTAGAAATATGAAGTCAAGCATAATTGTCTCTACAAACCTTCAACTAAAGATGACCATAAAGAGTTTAGCCATTCATGACTTGAACAACCATCCCCCACCAAGTCTCCATGTTCATGTGAATCAAAAACACCAACAAATTGTTTAGAGATTGTTTAGAACCAAGAAAAACAAGCCAAAATCGCCCAAGAAGTGCTCCAAAACGGTTGGGAATGATTGGATGATGAAAAGGCACCATAAACAACCTTAAATGAGGGAGTTACAAGTTTCACGTCAGTCTCCACCGTAAGCTACGGTGGGTGGCCACCGTAGCTTACGGTGGCTTGAAATGGCCTACGGTGGGTATAAACTGGCTTACGGTGACAATTTTTGTCAGTCGGCGCCGTAAGCTACGGCCCTTGCCGTAGCTTACGGTAGGCTTCAACCTAAAAACTTGTTTTCAGCATAACTTTTTCGTTTCAACTCCGTTTTCTTCACCGTTTTCGCCTACGTTCTCGTAATTTCATCCTCTATCATGTGATATTATTAGTTCTTCCATTCCAATATTTTATTTTTTATTGATGCTCCAAATTACTTCCCTTTTAAGCTCCATTTGCACCTGCACGTCCAAACAACCAGTAGTTACCGAGTTCAAACAATTAAACGTGTAAAGCATGGGATTTTAATCTTTTTAAGGCACTTAAGGGTTGTCCTACGGACCACCCGTCACATCCCCACACTTACCCGTTGCTTGTCCCAAGCAACTCATTCACTAACCATTTCAAAACCACAAGCGATCAACATGCAAACCAAGCTAAAATGTACCGTCCTTTTACAAACTTTTTATCATACCACAAGACACACCCCTCACAACAACTCTCGGTGACAAGTAATATTAGCAACATTATGCTAACACGCTCAATGCAAGTGTGTGATTGTGCGACAATAAGCTTGTATACAAATCAAGTTTCCTCCTATCAAATATCTAGCATGCTTATGAATCAAAAGGACTTAGGGGTTATAACGGGGCTATGTGTAAAGGTAGGAAAATGGTGGGATATATATGCAAGAGCTAATTGATTTGACCCGGTTTTTATTTCTACTACTAAACAAAGCAAACATCAACTATATACACAACTTCTTCGACATTCTCAACTACTATTGCAACTAAATACTTCTTTTTTTGTATTTTTCTCATATTTTTCTCTTTCTTTTTTTTCTTTTCTTTTTTTTTTCATAACACATAAAACTCAACAATATATACAAGAACATCAACAATCACAAACTAAATTCCTAAACCGGGTCATCTCAATAGGTAAAGTTTTTTTTTTTTTTTTTTTTTTTTTTTTTGTAAGAAGTAGGTTTGGGTCACATCCGAATAGTATAAGGCTCAAACATGGCTTTCTAAAGACCAAACCCCCACCCCTCACAATACCAAGCTCATATATGTAACGTATGAGGTCCAACCCCCAATTCCCACACTCTCACACATCTAGACGAGACTACCTAAAAGTCCTCTATCATTTTCATAAGCATGCTAATCCTAGGCTTCAACAAGAATTCGTACACAAGTTCTATTAACACGATACACACACCGCCACTCAAAACAATGAAAGCATCATCTTTACTAATCATGTGTGGCTCAAACACTCACTAGGAAATGACTAGAAAGGGGTGTCGGTGTGTCAAGTGAAACAATATCAAGTGCTCAAATTCCGACAATTTTTCACTTGGTTCACAAATTTTAAAATTCTAAAAAATTTCCCCCCATCCCCACACTTGGGATACATTGTCCCAATGTATAGTTTTGAAGGGATGATCGCTTTTAACCAAGAACATTAGCTTTCGCTAATACTCTCAAATCCAAATTTCTTTTTGTATTTTTTATTATTTTTTTTAAAACACACCACCAACTAACACATCCCACCAAACAAACAAACACATCAAAACACCACCCAACCGCCCAACCAAAAACTTAAACATGAATATATACAAAGGTGCACAAAATGAGAACAAGACACGACCTGATTAGTAAATCAGCAGTGTTGGTAGTGATGCATCTGCGGTAATCAGACCGGTTCATGAACATCTCTTGGATTCGCCGATATCTCAACGGGGATGTTGCCAAACATCCCCACACTTGAATTATTGCATCCGCGAGGGTTGAAACTTAATAACCTGCCAAAACACAAACACAACACCAAAACAACACCAAACAAAGCAAAACAAAACACAAATACAATACTCTACATCCTCGGGCTGCCTCCCGAGAGCGCTAAGTTTAAAGGTCTTCAGCCAGACCATACCTGATATTCGTTATGGTGGTCTTAATGCACACTTACCCGCAGCATTTCCAACAAATGCCCGGAAATTTACATGCCATCTCCACAGATTTGTCAGTATATTTGGCATGTTAAAGCTGCTCCTACGAGCTTTGCTAGTCCACTTCATGACATATACCTTAATGTCTGGTAGTTTCACCCTTCTCATCTTATTCCTCGAACCCTCTTCCCCACACTTGTTAATTTGAATCATTGATATGGGAAGAGGTTCGGTACACATATCCATCCCATCAGCCTGCTCTACCTCATAATCTGCACACATCGTCTGATTTATAAGTGACTCTTCATCAGATAAAGGACTCATTGGTGTGGTATTATCCTCCACAACCTCCTCCTTCATGTGAGAATAATCTCTAATATCGTCAGGTAATGATGAAAGGCGTTCTTCTATCTCTATCTTCAATTTTAAAGTATGACACTTAGAAACTAAGCAGCTGATTCGGTCTTCATCGGACAGGTTGGGTGTTGCTAAATATTGCTCGAGTTTGGACAAAGTTACTTCCAATACAGCAAGCTCTTTTTCCTCCTCGGTCTCATAAACATAAACACCCTCGGGCTCAGAATATTCTTCGGGATGATATTGTCGATATCCCTGATACGGTCTATAGATGCGCGCTTCCATCATCTTTTTATTCCAATACTTTGGGTTTTCTGAATACACCGTGCACACATCATAATCATAAGTGTGATCGCGACCGTAACAAAAACATAGACTATCCATCCTTGCCTCATAATAAACTTCCTCGTCCCGATCGTATCCATATGAATAATAGTCATCCTCCATTTCTGATTCATAATCGTCAACGTATGATGGAGGTGGAAGTTGTGAAACATAAGACACTGGTTTTCCATGTGCCCTCCTGTAGTGAGCCTCGTGGCAACTAATACATGGATGTCGTGGACCCCCGCACAATCTACACGTAAATAAGCTGAAATTTGTGTAATGCTCTGTCATCCTGCACAATACAACTCAACTACCAAGTGTAAATCATGAACATAAAAGAAATCTTTTTGGGATTTTTTTTTCTTTTTTAATTTTTTTTTGAAACTAATACACAAGATAACACACGTTGCGCACCACTCCCCGGCAACGGCGCCAAAATTTGACGTGATGTCGTGGTCACAATCAAATTTAATCCCAATAACAACTAAATAGATAGCGGTAAGTGGGTATCGAACACAGGGAGTTTGTGGAATATGTGCTATCTCGATGTATGTCTAACTTCACTAAAGCAAACTAAATTGAAAGAAAAATAAATTCAAGAGTGGGTTTGATTGGTTGATTTTTAAACTAAGATGAACTAATTAAATTGCAAAAGAAAAGTTTTGGTTGTAAACAATTAGAGACGAGTGACCATCTTTAGTTTCCGGTTTGCTTCAACATTTGTGCTATCATTCACTAGAAAGAACTACATAGACATAGTTCATGTGCAATTACTTGTTGTGATGAAAGGGAACTAAGTACTCAGATTCCTAGAACGTGAGGTTGTTACCCGATGACCAATTGACCCTTACCCGATCCTAGTTCTACCCATGATATCTCGATTGCCAACGGCACCAAGAACGTATGGTTTCAAAATAGAATAATCATAAGCATCAACAATTTACAAACAAATAAGAACACACCATGATAAAATAAAACATAAATTCAATTTACCATTCTAGAAATATGAAGTCAAGCACAATTGTCTCTACAAACCTTCAACTAAAGATGACCATAAAGAGTTTAGCC
Organism: Helianthus annuus; assembly: GCF_002127325.2. Classification (NCBI taxonomy): domain Eukaryota; kingdom Viridiplantae; phylum Streptophyta; class Magnoliopsida; order Asterales; family Asteraceae; genus Helianthus; species Helianthus annuus. The sequence continues at coordinate 162,083,508 of NC_035443.2, forward strand.
ATTGATGACTTGAACAACCATCCCCCACCAAGTCTCCATGTTCATGTGAATCAAAAACACCAACAAATTGTTTAGAGATTGTTTAGAACCAAGAAAAACAAGCCAAAATCGCCCAAGAAATGCTCCAAAACGGTTGGGAATGATTGGATGATGAAAAGGCACCATAAACAACCTTAAATGAGGGAGTTACAAGTTTCACGTCAGTCTCCACCGTAAGCTACGGTGGCCACCGTAGCTTACGGTGGCTTGAAATGGCCTACGGTGGGTATAAACTGGCTTACGGTGACAATTTTTGTCAGTCGGCGCCGTAGCTACGGTAGGCTTCAACCTAAAAACTTGTTTTCAGCATAACTTTTTCGTTTCAACTCCGTTTTCTTTACCGTTTTCGCCTACGTTCTCGTAATTTCATCCTCTATCATGTGATATTATTAGTTCTTCCATTCCAATATTTTATTTTTTATTGATGCTCCAAATTACTTCCCTTTTAAGCTCCATTTGCACCTGCACGTCCAAACAGCTAGTAGTTACCAAGTTCAAACAATTAAACGTGTAAAGCATGAGATTTTAATCTTTTTAAGGCACTTAAGGGTTGTCCTATGGACCACCCATCAACGAACGGCGGTTATTGGAATTTGGTTGGACTCAGAAAGGGGAGAATAGTGATATAGCGTTGAACAACTCCGACGCACACATCATACCAAAGTGAGTATTTCGTAGATCTGGATTTGTGTTGGTTGGGAGGCTGAAGAGAGTGGAGGTGGTGGGATGAAAGCAACCATGGTTGAAGGTGGAGATGGTGATGGTGGTGGTGGTGTGGAGTGGAGTGGGGAAAATGAAGTGGGTAGGGTGGTAATTCAAAAACTTGGGGACTATAGGTGTAATTTGTCAGTAAGGGTATTTTTGTCATTTCACACGCACCGAACACCAAAAACTAACCCCCATCTACGCCAGGGACTATCCGGGAACGAAATTCAAAAACTTGAGGACTATAGGTGTAATTTTAGAAAGTTAGGGACTTAAGGTGAAAAGTGGGCAAACCACAGGGTCTATCCGAGCATTTTTCTCTAAAATATTTATATGTACGAGTAAAATGACTAAATTACCCTTGTGTTATCTGGTTTAACAAAAAAATTTAACTCTGTTAGGGCTAAAGGACATAACGTGCAAGATTTTGAAACATTAAGTATAAAACTTATCAATTTTAAAGACAAAGGACACCGCCTGAAACTTGATATAAATATAAATGACAAAACTTGTAATTCACTCTATAGACTAGAAAAAGTCTGAAAACATGTCTCATGACATCCATAAAGATTAATATTGAGTTTTGGGGACCTTGGCTAAAATTTCAAAGGTGACAGCTGCCAGCTTCATTAAATCTGTATACACTTCAATTTATATATTAAAGATAGAGCCAATAATTAAATAATTTAACTTAACCATAGGTCATAACTTGACCCATCTTAACTCCTAATCTTCAACTATGAGTGGTTTTCCTAGCTAAAGTTCTATCAACCAACTCTATTTACAAATCTAGTCCCATGTTATTTGTAAGTCTTTCTTCTCCTACCCTTCACTTCCATCGACTAATATCCTGATATTTAACAACTATGTGTTTGATTATATGTTCGTGTACGTATTCGGTTAAAGTTAAATGAACGAACACAGACATACTCACATTCATGTTCTTTCTATTCGTTTATAGGCCTAAATAAAACCCTTACAACATCAAAACATAACTCTAAATACAAACCACTACATTATAAAGAATCATAAATGAATAAAAAAAACAACTTATACATTAAATATGATTTTCACAACGCCTTTAAAATGAAGATTGTTCATTGTAAACACTAGACCATCAACATAACAAGGGCCCAATAGTACATTTCCATATTGGTTGACCGACTTCATTTTTCCTCCATCTCACAACACCCGCCTTTTCAACTCAAATGTTGCAAGGGCTTCTCAATGTAGGCCAAGAGCACGCTTCAAGAACTTGCAATGGAGATGGTCTTACAACCGAACATATTCGCGATACAAGAGAATGTGTTCACCAAAAAAGAGGAGAACATGTATAGTTGGAAGGGAATAACTCCATAAACAAGACACCCGTTCTAAAATTGTTCTTCTTTCCAACTTACTTTTCTTGCAAATAGGGCTGTAAACGAACCGAACGAACACGAAAGGGCCTTTTGTTCGTGTTCGTTCGTTAAGGAAATAAATGTGTTCACGAACGGTTCATGAACACTTACCGAACGAGATTTTATGTTCGTTTTCGTTCATTAAGGAAATGAGCGTGTTCGCGAACGGTTCACGAACACAAATAAATTTGGCGAAAGCGACGAAGGATAAAGATAGATGGCCTAGAGAGTAGCACTCGAACTTGAATCCCTTCTTGTGGAACGGAGGTCGATCATATTCGCCGATGTAAATAATGAGAAATGAAAGAGAAATGATGCATAAACAAGGTGAAAATAGGTTTCCTAGTTTAATTGTTAATAAATAAAAGTTTAATAATATAAAGAGTACAAATAAAATATAAGAAAGTACAAAGATCTTCAATTAAAACACAAACATACGAACATAAACGAACACAAATCAACGAATGTTCACGAACACGTTCATGAACATCTTACCGAACGTTCACGAACACAATCGAACGAACGAGACCTCTGTTCATGTTCGTTAATTTAACTAATCGAACGAAATTTCTTGTTCATGTTCGTTCGTTTATTAAACGAACAAACATAAACGAACTTCCCACCGAACGGTTCACGAACTGTTTGCTGAACGTGCGGTTCGTTTACAGCCCTAATAACAAGTCTAAGCTAACGTGATACAATGTTATTTAAACAGGGAAATCACGATCGAAAAATAAGATGTTTGGAGAGGTAAAATCATACCCAAGATTTCATCAACCAAAAATCAATGGATAAAACTTAGATATGATTTACAAAATACTAATCAAAATTTTGGAAAATTGATTATAAGAAAAAGGGAACTTGAACTGGATCAGATCAGCTAAATCGGTATGCATTGTTACACAAGGGGCGAATGGTTACATTATATAGGTGGTGAACCATTTAGGGAGGATAGGAAATTACCATATTAACCTTAGTGGATCAATAAAACGGCTGAAGACATGACTCGTGACATCAATAAATAAACATTTTAGAATAAAACTTATTAGATATCTTATTATAAATATACGATATATAGGGTAGGGTAGTGTAAAAAGGGTCTAAAGTGTGAGAAGTGTGAGAAGTATATTATAACACTATATATAATAGTATATAACACCATATAAACACCGTATAACAATATGTAACACCATATAATACCATATAACACTATGTAACACTATATATCATTATATAACAAATATAATACTATACATCTATCGTAGACATGCTATCAGACAACTTATAGTGTTATATTTGTTATATAATGATATATAGTGTTACATAGTGTTATATGGTATTATATGGTGTTACATATTGTTATACGGTGTTTATATGGTGTGAATGATATAGTATTATATATAGTGTTATAATATACTTCTCAAACTTTGAGCACTTTTTACAGGATCCTCTACCTACGAGTTACCAAACTTTAAATTAATATGATTGTGTTAGGTACCCTCTACTAGATTACATGTCTTAAAATTTAGTATGTCCTAAAATTTAGCATGTGTGTATAAGTATTTGTATTTGTAAGTGTAACATAAATAGATCGAGTTCAATATCATAGAAAGAGTAACAACTGATAGGAATGCGTAGTCAGGATAATCAAATTTAGTATGTTTTATAACTGATCGCCAACATCCCACATATTATAATTTATAATGTTATGATGATGTATTTGTGGTTGCATGTTCAACAATCCGTTGTAATTAGAATCACGTTAAACCAATATCAAAACTTGTAGTTTTATTTATGTTTGGTTTGAGACAACTTTCAAACATTCAACTTGCTTCCAATACAATGATTTTTGAACAACGATATGATTATTCAATGTTGGACCGGTCGTGGATCTGTATGTATATAAAATGAAATAGACAGGGTCATATAAAACATAATAATATATGATTTTTGGGTCTCGAAACACAAGACATAAGTTGGTATCTTCGTAGGTTAGAAGTGTGAGATAGGGTGCTTTCAATAAATCCTTTCAATTCTAAGATCATGCGTAGTTGTTGGGGTGAATAATGCCCCACCCCAGGGCGTTTTGCGCCATGTGACAGCTCAGTCAGCAATAGGGCATTATTGGGCGTTTTTACAAAAGTGGTGAAGTGGGATTGTGGGGCATTATGTTTGTAATAAAATAAAATAAAATAAAACATTTAAAAAAAATCTTATTGGACAAAACAAATGAAGTTGAATGTGATTGGTCAATTGATTCCCCCATTTGGCGTGATTTAAAACACGCTGAGGGGTTTTTTTGCAAAAACAAATGAAGGTGGTTTTTGTTCTTATATGCACACCCTGCAGTGTCGAACTGTGGCCAAAACGTGACGTTTTGGTCCGTTTAACCAGATAAAGACTGACAGGTCTGTTGACAGGACCAAAACGCCGAGCTTTGCCCGCGTTTAGGTCCTGCAACCAGACCTGGTGTCAGTCTTTTGTCTGGTTGACAGGACCAAAACGCGGTCAAAGCTCGACGTTTTAGTCCGGTCAACAGACCCGTCAGTCTTTATCTGGTTAACCGGGACAAAATGCCGTGTTTTGGCCATAGTTCGACACTGCACTGTGTGCATATAAAGACAAAAAACATCTTTTAAGGTGTGTAGATAGGCAAATTGGTGTGCCAAAACATACTTGACATACAATTTGGTATGTATTTCACAATCTCTTTTCTTAATTTACAACACTTTGGTTTATCATTTTGAAATTATATATCAGAGGATCTCCGTTCCTATATGCATAAATGTGTTAACGATTGAGTTTATCGTTACGATAATACTCTACGTATTGTTTTACACCATGCATATTGAGTTGCCTAGAACCTGCCGTAACGCGCGGGTTGGGTCAACTTGTTTAATTGTGAAATGTAAAAGAAAATCGTTATTTTACACTAGTAGAGTAATTATTTACTAGTGTAAAATCTCGTTTTTTTATTCTGTGACTAAAATAATAAGATAGAAAAAAATTCAAAAAATTAAAAAATTTCTTTCACTTCTTACGTTATAAGTCAATTTGTATGTTAAGACTCATTTATTTGTAGGGAGTAACCTTCTTACTTGTATTATAATTTGGGTGGTAAAATCTTTTTTCACAGTTAGGATTGGGACAAAGTAAGATCCATTTTTATTACATGTTCTTGATTCTTTATTTCAGTGACTCTGAATTCAACTTGAAATCATATAATAAAGAAAAAATGTTTGAATGATAGGATTGTAACTAACTACTTGATGTCTCGCTCGCGTTGCAGGGCGATGGCCGAATAGTTCTAACACTACTATAATTTTGTTAGGAAAAAAAAACTAAAACGATGATAAGATCGTAATTTTGGGCTCAGAGCAAAACTGTAATTTTCAGGACTAATGAGTGAGTGTTTGGCAGCACATTCAGACGAAAAAAAAATTAAATTGAGTCAACCAATTAAAACAAAAAACTTTTATAGTTTTGCTAGAAAAACTAAAACGATGGGGAAAACGTAACTTTGAACTGAGGGGAAATCATAATTTTGTTTCAGTGATAAAATCGTAAATTTGAACCGAGGGCAAAATTGAAATTTTTATCTAGGAGCAAAAGCGTAAATTTATTTTTAAATGTGGGCAAAAACATAATTTTGAACAGATGGCAAGATCGTTATTATAAGGAAATTGAGGGCAAAATTGTAAGTTGGCTGTGAGAGGGAAAAACTAATGGCAAAACTGTAAATTTAAACGTGCCAAAATCGTAATTTTGAACAGAGGGCAAAATTGAAAATTTTAGTTGGGAGCAAAAGCGTAAATTTATTTTTAAATGAGGGTAAAAGCATAACCATGATCCGCGGTGACTTCCCCATGCCGAGTTATTACCCTGGGCAATATATGCCACTCCCAAGACTCGAACCCGATACATCTGGGAAGAGGTGGGTGTCGGTGACCAACTAGGCTACCCCAGTTGGTTACGGCCACCTTTTTGTATATGTTGAATAATAATTTGTAAATAAACAATAGCAATTGATCATTTTTCAACTATTAAAAAAAACTGGTTACGGGTATCATGTACGAGTTATATGTTTTAAAGTGTTTCGAGATTAAAACCGATTACAAACTGCATACAGAATAAACGATATATTTTATTTACTACAAACTAACAATTACTAACATCAAAACATAATTCTAAATACAAATCAGTGCATATAAACAACTTTAAATTAAATAACAGAGTTAAATGTCATTTTAGTCTCTTTGTTTTGGGCCATTTTGCCAGTTTAGTCCAAATGTTTCATTTTTAACCTGTGGGTTCAAAAAGGTTTCACAGTTGTCATTTTAGTCTATTGGGTTTGTAAACAGTTGAAATATTGAAAGAAAAAGGGTTTTTGATATTGATTGTATTTTTCTGTTTTACAATGAGGAAACCAGCCTCTCTAAATAGAGACATACAAAGGATAAGAAAGGAAATAAAAATAAACAATAGAAACAAAAAGATTGGGACCAACGGTCCTTTGATATCCACACAAGGAAATGATGAAAGCTTTCTGATCCTGGAATATTTTCTAACACTCCCCCTCAAGTTGAGTAGTGGGATTTCCAATGCTTAACTTGCTTAGACATTGATTAAAGATTCTTCCGTTGACGGCCTTGGTTAATATATCTGCTAATTGGTCCTTTGAATTAACGAAGGGAAGCTCTATAACCCCTGCTTTGAGTTTTTCTTTAATGAAGTGTTTGTCAACTTCCACATGTTTTGTACGATCATGGTGAACATGATTTTCGGAGATATGTATAGCAGCTTTGTTATCACACATGATCATACTTGCTTCAGTTTGACGGAATCCAATTTCATTCAGGAGTTTGCGTATCCAAAGAACTTCTGCTAGACCTCGTGCGATTCCTCGGAATTCTGCCTCGGCGCTAGATAAAGCAACAACTTTTTGTTTCTTGCTCCTCCATGTGACCAGATTTCCTCCTACCAAGGTGGAGTAACCCGATGTTGATCTTCGATCTCCTTTATCTCCAGCCCAGTTAGCATCAGTATATGCCTGGACCTTTAGGTGTTTGTTGGATTGGAAGAGAACCCCATGTCCCGCAGTCCCTTTGAGATATCTCATAATCCTCCATATGGCGTCCATATGAGCAATTTGAGGTTGGTGCATAAATTGACTAACCACCCCGACTGCATAAGCAATATATGGTCGAGTGTGTGACAGGTATATAAGTTTACCCACCAACCGTTGATATCTTCCTTTGTCTACTAATTCTGATCCTTCTTCAATGCAAAGTTTCTGGTTAGTAATCATTGGAGTATCAGCTGGCTTGCAATCGACCATCCCTATTTCAGCTAGAAGATCAAGGATATACTTCTTTTGACATATAAAAATCCCTTGCTTGGATCTTAGAACCTCGATCCCAAGAAAGTACTTGAGCCTTCCTAAGTCCTTCATTTCAAATTCTTTGAACAAATTTGTCTTCAACTTCCTTATTTCTTCCTCGTCGTTTCCTGAAATGATCATGTCATCAACATATACAATTAAACAGGTTATAAGTTACCTCTTCGTTTGAGAAATAATGTGTGATCTGAGTTGCTTTGTTGAAAACCACATCCTTTCATAGCTGACGTGAATCTGCCAAACAATGCTCTAGGAGATTGCTTAAGCCCATAGAGAGTTTTTTTCAGCCGACATACTTCCTTGTTTTTAAAGTCTCTTGTGAATCCAGGAGGGGCGTCCATGTAGACTTCTTCTTTTAATTCTCCATGGAGGAAGGCATTCTTCACATCAAATTGGTGAAGAGGCCACCCTTCGTTAGCAGCAATAGAAAAAAGGACACTAATGGTGTCAATTTTTGCTACCGGGGAAAAGGTTTCTGAGTAGTCAATCCCATATGTTTGGGTGTACCCTTTTGCTACCAGCCGTGCTTTATATCTCTCAATGGTGCCGTTTGGTTTGTGTTTGATTGTAAAGACCCAGCGGCAACCGACTGGTTTCTTTCCTGGAGGAAGGACACATTTCTCCCACGTATCATTTCTTACAAGAGCCTCCATTTCCGCTTCCATAGCACCTTTCCAGTTCTTTGATTCAAAGGCTTGTTCCACAGAGTTTGGAAGTTCCTCACTATACAAGGAGGAAGCAAAGGCCTTGGCTTCTCTAGATAAGTTTCCTTCGGCTATGTTTGCCATGGGATATCTAGAAGACCTCGTCTCCTTTTCTGGGGAGTATCGTTTTGGAGGAACTCCTCTGTTAGCTCTAGGTGAAAGTTCATACCTACCGGTTGTCTCTTCCTGCAAAGATTCTTCCTGCACAGTTTGTTCTATAGGAAACTCATGATTGTCAGAGATGTCAGTGTAGGTTTCATTATGTTGAATATTCTCATGTGTTTCGTTATTTTGGGTATCCTCATTTCTTTGAGAATTACTTACCTCAGTGATTGGACTAGGAGGATCATGGCTAGTAGTACTGACATTTGGTTCACTGGATTGTGTGGAAGCGTGTGACTCGTTTTTGGTACCGTGATTATCTTCCAATGACGATGGAAACCATTTTAACCAACTCAGAGTGTTAGCATATTCCTTCTCCCCCTCACCGATGTATTGGGAGGTATAGAAGAACTCGGTTTCAAGGAAGTCGCAATTAAGTGTAGTGTGCATATGTCGAGTTTTAGGGTTATAGCACCTGTATCCCTTTTTTTCAATGCCATAGCCGACAAAGACACATTTTTCAGCACATGGTCCAAGTTTTCCACGTTCAGTTTTGGGTATGTGAACAAAGACAGAGCATCCAAAGATACGGGGTGGAAGTGTAAGAGGAGGGGGGGAGTTTGGTGAAATCAGATAGGGCTTGAAGAGGAGTCCTAAGATTGAGAGCTTTAGTTGGGAGCCTATTGATTAAATATGTGGCAGTCGCAACAGCTTCGGGCCAGAAAGATTTTGGGACACGAGATTCAATAAGAGAAGCCCGAGTTATTTCTAAAAGAATACGGTTTTTTCGTTCAACCGTGCCGTTTTGTTCAGGAGTATGTGAGCAAGTTGTTTAGTGAATAATTCCTTTGTCCTGACAAAAACGTTTCATGGATTCATTTATAAATTCTCCTCCATTGTCGGTTCTAAGGGTACCGGTGATTATTTTGAAAAACATTGCAGCGGAAATTTCATCAGGACCGTGAGTTAGGAAAATATCAGAGTTTAGAAACACCGGATTTTATTTAAATAGATGGAATAACTTCCATGTTTTACAAAGGTAGCTTTTAATAAAAACAATATTTCTTAATTTGATTTAATTAATGAAATAAGCCACTTCTTGAAGTCTTTTAGTGCCGGATCCAATCCTTACTCCAATCTACTGTAATTACCTGAAACGCGTTTTAAAAAGGTTTTGTCAGCGGGAAATACTGAGTGAGTTCATTCATTTTACTGAAAACGACACATTTGTTATAATTCACAGTGTTAAGATCTTTTACACATGTTTCTGATATCAACCAACTACCCACAGTATTTGTCACTCGACCGGATCTGTGACAGTGGTCATATCACCATTGGCTGCCCCAATGAATGACGTATCACTTAATTTTAGGTTCGCCCACCTAATTGTGATAAAAACTGTAGTAATGTGCACAATACCCCACATACTGGCTGTAATTTGGTGATTACATAAACTTAATCACTGTAAGTTATAATTCTGAAAATAATTTGGAGTATTGTAAAACAATTGATAAAAAGAGAATGACTCACAAATCAGCATGCATGATTGAGTTAATAAACTTCTTGATCCTACTTCTTCCGATAATTAAGCATGCACTTTATTATTCTGGATCTTCTGATGATTTAATAGTTTGTTTGATTGTAAGTGTGTAGTTGGGAGTATTCTTGGTAGTTAAATACATAGTTTAACAGAATGGAATACGTATTGGTGTAAAACCCAAATCAAACCTTAACGGTAGTCATGAGATTCGAACCTTAACGAATTTCACAAAAACCGGGTTAATGATCAATACAGCTTTTACGATAACTCATGAGATCAAATTCTCATAACGAACGACAAAGTGCGATACTTAAACATTCATCGAATTAACGACGAACGACAAAGTATAACCCTAATATGGGCGGCACTTAAACATCCATTGGATATGTTGGTCGGTCGGAAAATGAATCGTAATAGCGATTGAGTGATTATTGGTTAGAACACCAACGTATAGAGAGAAGAATAAAAGAAATGAGCAAAGAAAAATGAATCCTAAGCTTTTTATTTATAGCAAGCAAGCAAGCACCTCAAACAAACTTCTGGTCGATGTGGGATAGGTTGACGTGCCTACCTACCTGCTTGACATGCTAGCTAGCTTGTTTATATATATTAATTCAGCTGATTCACTCGTTTTTCTCGTATAACTTTTAAAATATGACGTTTTATAAAACGACGAATATGTCTTTAGATCGAGCATATTTTTACATCGATCAAAACCATACAAAGATATTTACACGGGGTGGTAAAGCGGAAGAAATAATATTTTCAAATATAAAAAAAATTAAAATAATAAATTAATTCTTATATTAATATGTGTCTACTTTCAACGATTTTACTAAAGTGTTCCAAGGATTGTCTTTTGTTAGATTTAAATTAAATATAAGGGTACATGATGAAAATTATGAAGTTACAAAGTTCTAAATTAAAATTTACCTAAATTCAAGGGTTGTTTGGGAGCATTCTACAACCCAGTAAAACCTGGCTAAATGAGGACAATACCACGTATCCATTCATTAATTACAAAAGTATGGGTAAGAACAAAGAAGCCTTCTCTTTTTTTGAACGGCTAACAAACTCAATCCCGAGCACTCTCGGGGCACCCACTGGACAAACGGAGTACTCCGAGAGTAACCCGAGTCCACCACCAATTCCGGGGAAAACCCGGTATATTCCGAAAGTAAAGCAGGTGCACTCACCGTTCTATATTCCTTATTTTAGTCTCAAAATCTCAAAACCATCTATCATCCACCGTTCTAACAGCCGCAAATATCCCAGCGACCATCTATCATCCATTATTCAACATCTTAACAGTTGGGCTAGGCCGCTAGGGTATGACGATAGTGAATCGGTTTACCGGCGAGGGTTTCCGGCGACTTCATGTCGCCTATTTTGTCCGATCGAAATTGATGGTGCTCCACGGCTCGTGATTTTGACGGCGATTAAGTGATGAGTGAAACTATGGAGCCCCAATCTGTGATGCAGTTATAGATCGGGGATGGTTGGATTCGCTTATCGCCGCTGCCGATGGCGGCATGTCTTCTAACGACTCAGCAGATTCAGACAACCAGTATGTGAACGCGATAATTTAGCAAAGAAAAAGTGCTGCTTAAACGGTGGTTGGAGAGCCGGCTGGTGGTGTGCGAATATTCAAACAACCACTCCTGAAGCATCTTACGCAGAGTCAATAATTTTCCCAAAAAAGTGTCGGTTTTGTAACGACGATGGTGATAAAGCCGTCGGTGGTAGATAGAGACCGGAGGAGAGAGATTAAGGAAAAGTAAATCTCTATCCAATTACATGTTGACACGTGGGCAAATACCCAGCTGACACGCAGCTGGCCGGCACTGGTCATCCAACTTAGAAAATGTTATAGAGTTAATAATTTGTAAATAAACAATAGCAATTGATCATTTTTCAACTATTAAAAAAAAACTGGTTACGAGTATCATGTACGAGTTATATGTTTTAAAGTGTTTCGAGATTAAAACCGATTACAAACTGCATACAGAATAAACGATATATTTTATTTACTACAAACTAACAATTACTAACATCAAAACATAATTCTAAATACAAATCACTGCATATAAACAACTTTAACTTAAATAATAGAGTTAAATGCCATTTTAGTCTCTTTGATTTGGGCCATTCTGCCAGTTTAGTCCAAATGTTTCATTTTGCCAACTTTAAATTCTAAATACAAATCACTGCATATAAACAACTTTTTATAAATCGTATACATTTGTATACGGCTCGTATAACTATATACGGGCCGTATATAATAAAATCAAAAAAACATTCTCTGCGCTTTTTCTTATTCAAAAACATTCTAAACGGACCGCATATTAAGGAAATTCAGTTGTTCTCGAATAGTTCGTGAACACTGGTCTCGAACACAAACGAACGCAAGCGAACACAAACGAATGCAAGTGAATAAAAAATAACGCAAACGAACATTTAACTTGAAAATAAAAAAAAATAAAAATATGGTTATCCTTAAACATTGGATATAAGTAGTTAAATACAACCATCAAATGATAAATCAAAACACAAGAAGTCTAATACACCACCAAACGATGTCTTAGCATGTCCAAATGTTAGCTAACTTAGAAAAAAACAGGGTTCTAAGTTTTCAGTATGTTTAGATAAAAGTTTATTATTTATTATTTTTAATATAATCAAACGAACACGGACGAACGTAACCGAACATATTACCGAACGTTTACGAACGCAGTCGAACAAACGAGACCAATGTTCGTGTTCGTTCGCTAAGCTAACCGAACAAAATTTTTTGTTCGTGTTCGTTCGTTAAGCTAATCGAATGAACATCAACGAGCTTCCAGCCGAACGGTTTACGAACTGTTCGTTGAACGTTCGGTTCGTTTACAGCCCTAATCACAGTGTCTGCTTCAGTTATGGTGATGGTCCCACTGAAGTATTTATAAAAGAGAAATTCAGTTCTGGGAAGTGCCTATTATGTTGAAGGTAAAAGAATGTATGTGTGGTGAGTTTTCATCAAAGTTATATCCGTGACTGTATATAGATTTTTGTTAGGTTTATAGAATGTGTACGTATGGGAATAAATTTGTGCCTTATCATCCGGGTGGGGGCGTTTATAATAATGGGTTTGAAACACATTCTCATTCTCATCCTTATAATATGATGATGCAGCAAAGAGACTGGTCTGGGAATAAATTTGTGCCGTATCAGCACCATATGAACGATAAATAGACGCGAATTCAACGTTTATCCACGCGAAAACAGAGGTAAACTACTTGTATATACTGTTATAATGATACTATAATTGTTTCTGTTTCAACCATGATGTTAAATCTCTTATTTTAGCTCTAGAAATCAGTTCCTATTCGTTGATTGTACACGTATCTTGGTGTAATTTAACGATGATCATATGCAAGCTTTAGATAGAAAACATGGTTGTATATTTACTTGTGATATCTGATTCTGTGTTGTAACCATAGGTATCTTGGATTGACTTTCTAAAGTCAATGTCAACAATCAAGTTCTTGCAGATCAACAGTTTGACTATCTGAAGTCAACATGATTTAACTATTCTTCTCAATCCAAAATTCCAAATATTCAAGTGCCAGTTTGGACAGGTTGATGAGAGGGCAGTATTGACCTATCTTGTGATGTTTAGTGAATTGAAGGCATCAGCGAAGATCGGTACTTACACGGTAAGATTTGGTCGTACTTTCGTAGAACTGGCAACGACATTTAATATTACTCCAGTGCTTCATAGGAGTATGGTCGATGTCAATCGCGCGTCGCAAGACACGCTCTCAAATATCCGAGGGCGGTCGCTGAAGCAACCATTTAATAAGTTTAACCGGTTTAAGTCGTTTCGCGAATATAAAGGAGACGAGATGGTTACGGAAGGTGATGAAACAGTTGATCTGACTGGAGACGGTTCGGATTCAAGGAAGTTGAGGAGGGTGGATAGTGGCGGCGGTGGCGGAGCGGTTGGTAGATTTGGGGATTTATCAAAGACAATTTTGCTTAGCATAATATATTGAGATTTATCAAAGACTTAAGTTTACCATTGTCGGGTCTCGGGTCGGTGAAGACTTCTTGATTTGGCCCAAAACAGGGAACCCAGAGGTACATTTGACATGATTAAATAATCAAAAAAATTACATAATGATATATGAATAATGAATACTTTTTGTTTACCAGGAGCTTTTTAAGGTAAATTCAAGACATAGCTTATTGGGATTGTTAACGGACGGTGTGTTGAGGACCCAACTCTATGGCGTCTGACTTAACCTGCAATTCACTTCCGGTTCATGACATTGCTACGAATCGGGACATAATAGGGATATATCTTGCTAATTTGATTACAAGTTAAATTACTTAAACTATGTGATAAACTACATTTATTCGTCATTTTTATTGATTTTCTAAAAAACTTCGTAGCGGCTTCATTGGAAACGCGCGTCAAGAATTAACCATGGATTGATGTTGACTTCTCCTGTCAGACGAATGCATGATGATAACGGGAAATGGAGTAAGATCAATGGTTCTAGCATTTCGTTGTTGCGCCCTCAAGATCTTAGGTAAATTAAAAGGCATATTCTGTAGTTACCCTGATTAGCCGATAACTTGAATCTTGTGGTCTAAATGAGTCCGGTTGTGTGTTTGATCTTTGAACTGTAGGCTGGCTATCATGGCCTCAGAGATACTGTTGATTCTGCAGCCAAATAACTGGGCTTTGAGGCGGGATCACGGCATGATGTGGTACTATAGCAGGTATGAAATCCTTTCTTAGGCCAAAATGAGTCCTTTTTGTATAGGTCCAAATGGGTCGGGTTGGGTTGACATGAAAAACTTTGACGCGATACTAAAACATTTTTTCTTTACAGAGATTATGGGAAGGCGGTTCAAGAGCTAAGTATATGTATGGCCTCCCATATCTTTAAAACCCCTCATATCATAACTAGAATCACACAATTGAAGCTGGTAACCGGCCGTTGCACAATAACCACCAAACGCCATCATGAAACCACCAATCGCCGCACACCGCTGATTCACCCCAGCTGAAGAAGGCCGCAACCGACCCTCACGTTTTGTACATCAACACGTTGCGTTGCAAGTTTTCTTTTATCTCTCCGCAACGTGTGGGCATTCCCACTATTATGTAAAAAGAATAAAATAATTCAAAACACTGAATATGATTGTAGGTAATTAGGTATATAAGATGAAGGGAAAAGGATGGATGTGTATACAAGTTGTCCACCTTATCCTTCTTGCAAGAAGATAGTATAGATTTTTCACCTCATCTATCGTCAAAACCAATTTATGAAAAAACCTATACCATACGAATTAAACAAGGAAATCACGATCGAAAAATTTAACATTCGAATTTGTAAATCCATATCTTAGATCACCAATGGGGTGGTAGTCCATTGGCAAAAGCAAAACCTTTAAACAAAACTTTAGGAGGTGAAGGTTTGGGCTCAAGTGCCACAGACGACATGAATAAAAAGAAATTTGCCGCCCAAAAAAAGATCTCATACAAGATCTATCGACAAAAAGGTTACCCAAGATCAATGGATCAAACTTTGATCAACATCAAGCGACATGATTTGTAGAATACGAATTGAAACTTATGAAATACGATTTACAGAATACAAATTGAAACTTAGGAAAATCAGTGATAAGTATTGTTACTTTATACAAGTGTAATTAGGTAAGACTTAAAGATGAAATTACCAAAATGACCTCAATGGCATAAAAAAGTTAGAAGACATGCCTCATGACATCAATAAACATAACATAACATGTTGAGTTTGGGGACCTTGGTTAAAATTTCAAAGGTGACAACTACTTCATTAAATATGTACACTTTATTTTTTTTTCATTTTTCTTTTATAAACTGTAAAGTACCATAATATTATATTTATTTTTACTTTTTGGTGCTGCTTTAAAATTTTACTAAGTTCATTGTATTTGGTATTTGTTAGTGATTCAAAATTTTACTATTCATTTAGTTTTATTCTATTACTAGGTTATATTTTTTAGTATTTGTTACTGATTCAAAATTTTACTATTCATTTAGTTTTATTCTATTACTAGATTATAAACTCGTGTATTAAATGGTGTTTTACAATAAAAATGATATAATTATAGAATGTTTAAAAAAACACTTCATATAATTGACATTTGACATTTCATTATTACCATATGACAGTGCATACAACTAACTTTAATCTATCATAAAACCGTCCTATGTTAATTAGTATCACTGAAATACCATAATAGTTCATACATTACATGGGTTGAATACTAAAAATATGTAATAAACATACACACACACACACACACACATATAGGGTGGGGTTAGTGTAAAAAAGGTGGTTTTGTGAGAAATGTAAGAAGTGTTTTAAGCCCTAAGATCTTGTAGTTAATGGTTGAGATCAAAAAGGGCTTAAAATGTAAATTATGTTTTATTTTTTGGACTAATTTGACTAGATTAGGGGTAATAGTGTCTTTTTATATTGTATTGTTTAAATAAAAAAACTATCATCAACTTTAATGCACATGCAAGTTTCACCCATCTTTTTTGAACGTAAATAACCTTTTATACGTAATGTTTTTAAAAAAATTACACCATAACAACAACGAGCCTTTTTTATCTTCAATATGAGTACCATATTGCTATATTTATATAGATAAAAAAAATTACGTATAGCATGATATGAAGCCTACTGTAATGCAGGTTTAAAACACCATACGAAAAACATATATGGGAATGCAGGTGTAAAACACCATGAATCCAGGTGTAAATGCAGGTGTAAAACACCATTTGAAGAACATACAAAGAACACATACTGGATTGAAGGTGTAAAATACTATGAATGCAGGTTTAAAACACCATACGAAGAAGATCTACAGGAATTGCAGGTGTAAAACACCACACATAATGTGCAATGCAATCATTCCATGTATTAAAACACCATGACTGTATTACGATTCAAGTCATGGTGTTTTCTGAATCTGAATGGTGTTTTATATTTTCAAAATAGTTAAAGTCATTCCTGCAACTAATGTAGTATACTCAGGGGCAGACCCACATTGGTGCCACCGGGGTCCCCGGACCCCAATCTTTTTTAAAAAAAATAGTAGATTCGGTATATTAAATTGTATATGGACCCCATAAATACAATTAGGTGGACACCATAGAAATAAAAAGAAAGCTGGTGTAGTGGTAAATCTTCCTCTTTTCCACCAAGAGGTCATGGGTTCAATCCTTGATAAGCCCATTTTTCTTATTTTTTTTTTAAAATCTAGTTCAAACCTTACTTTAACTCGACCCGAACGAGGACCGACCCGAAAATGGACCCCATTGAAATAAAATCCTGGGTCCGCCACTGAGTATACTCACTATGATTTAAAACACCTTGCTCACCAGATTGTAGTGTTTTATAGTGTTTTGTAGTGTTATATCTTGCTTTGTAGTGTTCACTGCTGGTTTTTTGACTAATTGTGGAAACATGTAATTTTAGTTAGGAGAAGCGGCTGAATACCAAATTACAAAATGGGAAAGGGCTTCCATCATACAATTCAAGAAAGCATCCCGTTGAGTGATTCAGATAAGGAAACATAGGGGAAGAAGGTATAGATAAAGTAAAAACTATAAAAGTAAAAATAAATGCATAAAATATTGTTTTGTTATGCAAGACCCTTTCGTCGGAATGCGTATGTAATGAAACATAACCGTGTATATAAATAAAAAATTATGATGTTTTTATATTGAAATCCACAATTAACAAAATATGTCGTATGTACAGACGGAGAAGAGAGAAATGCAGGAAGAAATTCATCGAGAAACAACACACTAAGCTCTACAGATATTGGCAGCTACCCTGCGGACAAAGGAAAAGTAGTTATCAGTGAAAAGAAAGTACCAACACCTAGTAAGTGTTTTCATACAATTAATGTATATCAGATTTTAAAAAATGTGGTATAACAAACAATGTATTTTGGTTTTCAACTGCCCGGTCACACCCTGCTGACAAAAATGATGACTTCGTGTCCCCGCTGCTTCCGACGAAAAAAACTTGTAGGTGTTTTACACCAGAGAATGTATAACAGTTTTTTAATTGTGATTGTTGTAACACCCTTCTCATTTATATAAAAATTTAATATAAAATGGAACATTTTATATACCAAAAACTAGATTAATATCATTCATAATGGAAGTTTTCATAGAGTTAACGTTTTAGTCAACTACTACTAGTTTAACAACCCCAAAACGAATATTTAAGTGTCAACAACATAAACATTGTCTTAAACAAAGTTAACTAATCGCGGAAGCTTCAAAAGATTGTGTTCGGTTCTTGTTACATGCTTGATCGCCATCCGGATTAAGTCCATCATCACCTATGGTCAAAACCACATCAATTGTTAGTTTTGACAACTTAAAATCAAGTATAAACAAGTACTACGGCTTAAACAATGAAAAACAAACAAAATGCTGCGAGTTGGGGCTGTCGCGTGAAGGTGTTTCTAGTTTGGTGTCGCGTGATGCGACACCCTATATTTCACAGCCTGCTGCTTGTTTTGGGCTGCAGAATTCCCAGCTCTTAAAATTTGCACATTTCAACTTCAAACATTCATAACTTACGACTCGAGCGTCCGTTTTAGCCGATTCTTTTTCCTATGCGTCCGTAATAAAATTACCGACGCGTCTATCATAACTATTGAGTAAAAATGGAATGTACGGGCTATCATAACTATTGAGTAAAAAATGGAATGTACGGGCTGGAAGTTTATAAGTGCACAATGTATTTATTCGACCCGTATAGATTTGCTCTAATTTACCCACTAACAAGTTTTATGACCGCAAGGCGTATTTTACCCAACATCCAGGGCTTATGATCATCGGAGTTTCAATACCAAATCTATGGTTTCGCGATCTTGTGATCCGTCTTCGCCAAATGCAATTCCACACATACTTTTACTACACACTAATCAGTTATTCGACCCATTTGGCTCATTTATGGAATCCTCCATTTCTACGACTACCAAACGTTTTCTAATCAATTTTTAACTCATTAAATTAACTAGTGAACGACATCACTTTTACTAATACCAAGCTTTATATTAAAACGCAACTATGAACTATTGAAATAACTAAATTTCATAATGTAACGAATCAAGTTACTTACCTTCAAAGCACACCTTTCAAACACACGTCACCACCGGCTTGTCCACTAGATGCTCCGGTTTCCTTTCCTATAGAGTTCAACCATAGCATGTTTAGAACTCTTTTCTTAACATATATCGCATAGTTTTCCGAAACATTACAAATATGCGTTTTAACTTGAATTTCAGTTTTAAGCCTTCTTTGAGGCATTTTTACAAACACTTTAAAGGCAGGATTTTACATAATTCATTATCAAGTTCGTGACTTGTTATGTGGCCAAAATTAACATCAATCGGACAATCACATACAAATTTCAACATCAATAAATCTGAAATCACTTCACAAATATCAGATTACACTAGAACTACGACCAAAATCCTAGTGTTTATCAAGTTCCACAAAAACCCACTTATCACCTTCAAAGGTGTTCATAGAATTTACTAGATTTAAGCATGATTTCAACATATACTTGTCTAGGGTTTACTCCTAGACACTTTAATGTTCCTATTTCATTCATATAACAATCATGCATCAACAAATTTCGAGTTCCCTAAGTTCATCAAAATTTCAAGTAGAGATTTCCTATCAAATTTCACATACCTTATGACCCCTTACAATGGAGATCACTAATCTAAGTTCGGATTTCGTTTTGGAATTGATCTTGACCTTCAATTTGTGAGATTTGTGAGAATTTAGGGTTTGATGGGGAGCTCTGTGTCGCCCCCTGTGTTTTGATCGAACTCAGCACACACACAAGTGTGTTTTTTGAGTTTAATTTATGTTTTATTATAATTGGTTTCAATTTAAATGCTTTTGGTCCCTCAATTATCGTTTAGTTCTTATTTTTAGTGTTTTAACCCACCTTTAAGTCACTACAAGACTTTTGTCTAACTAGGTTATTTTTAATCCTAGTTAGTTTACTCGTTTATTTACCGACATTATATTTAAAATAAATGATTTACATTTTCGGGGTGTTACAAGTCCACCCCCTTAAAAGGGTTTCGTCCTCGAAACCGGAAATACGTACCAAACAATGTCGGGTAGGGACACCGCAGCTCTTCTTCGGACTCCCATGTTGTGTCCGAGCCCTTTCTTTGCTCCCAGTTGACCTTAACTTGATTAATCTTCTTATTCCTTAAATCTTTAATCATCCGATCTAGAATCTCAATTGGTCTTACCGTATAATTAACGCTATTGTCCACTTCGATATCATCATAGTAGATATAAGTCGTTTCCTCAGCTAAGCACTTACGGAGTTGTGACACATGAAACGTGCCATGAATTCCGCTCAATTCTTCCGGTAACTCAAGGCGATAAGCTACCTTGCCAACCCGTTCAATAACTTTAAATGGCCCGATAAACCTCGGGCTTAGTTTCCCTCTCTTTATGAATCGGATAACGCCCTTCCATGGGGAAACATTTAGCATAACCATATCACCCACCTGAAATTCAATCGGTTTTCTTCTTTTGTCGGCATAAGACTTTTGCCTCGCTTTCAAGTGAGCTCGAACCACGTCAATTTTCTCGTTAGTGGCTTGGACAACATCTTTATGGGCCAGTTCACGTGGACCCACTTCACCCCAACACATTGGGGTTCTACATTTCCTACCATATAGCATCTCATACTGGGCCATGCCAATGCTGGCATGATAGCTGTTGTTATAATAGAATTCGGCTAACGGTAAATACACATCCCAACTGCCCCCGAAGTCAATATTGCACACCCTCAGCATGTCTTCTAGTATTTGGATTGTTCTCTCGCTCTGTCCATCCGTCTGAGGATGGTACGCTATGCTGATAAAAAGCTTTGTTCCCATTTGTTCTTGGAAATCTCGCCAAAAGTTTGAAGTAAACCGGGTACCCCTGTCCGACACAATAGATACCGGTACCCCATGACGTGCCACTATCTCGTTTGTATATACTTCCGACATCTTTTTCGAAGTATAAGTCTCACGTATGGGAATAAAGTGAGCACTCTTCGTTAATCTATCAACGACTACCCATATAGTATCGAATCCTCGGCTTGTCCTAGGCAGTTTGGTCAACAGGTCCATGGTGATATGTTCCCATTTCCAAACCGGGATTTCCAATGGGTGCAGCTTACCATATGGCTTTTGGTGTTCCGCCTTGACTTGTAAACAAGTCAAGCACTTCTCCACATACTTATCAACATCCCTCTTCATTCCGGGCCACTAATAGTTTTGCTTCAAATCGTTGTACATTTTGGTTGCACCCGGATGGATAGAGTAACGAGATTTATGAGCTTCATCGAGTAGAAGCGTCTTAACTCCACATGAATTTGGGACCCATATTCTTCCAAATCGAGTCTTCAACCCATTGTTACCATCCGCCAAATCTTTCAGTTGCCCAACTATCCTTTCCCTTTTTAAGTTTTCCTCTTTTATTGCCTCAGCTTGTGCTTCTCGAATGCGTTCAAGTAGACCCGAGGTTACAACAAGCTGCATTGACCGCACTCGTATTGAGACATAGTCCGTTTTCCTGCTCAAGGCATCCGCCACAACATTTGCCCTTTCCAGGGTGGTAATGTTTTTCACAGTCGTAGTCTTTTACCGTTTCTAACCATCGCCTTTGTCGCATATTTAACTCCTTCTGATCGAAGAAGTATTTTAAACTCTTGTGGTCAGTAAATATGGTGCACTTTACCCCATATAAATAGTGCCTCCATATTTTAAATGCAAACACCACCGTCGCCAGTTCGAGATCGTGCGTGGGATATTTCTTTTCATGCACCTTTAATTGTCTCGAGGCATAAGCTATCACTTTGCCTCGTTGCATTAAAACACATCCGAGCCCCGAAAGTGAGGCATCCGAATAGACTACCAAGTCTTCGACTCTGTCCGGCAATGTTAATACCGGAGCTTGTGTTAACTTTTCTTTTAGCGTTTGGAACGCTCTTTCTTATTCAACACCCCATATGAATCTTTCCTCTTTTCGGGTTAATTTGGTTAACGGGGAAGCAATCTTGGAGAAATCTTGAATGAATCTCCTGTAGTACCCCGCAAGCCCTAAGAAACTTCTAATTTCCGAAGGGTTCTTCGGAGGGCTCCATTTTGCCACGACCTCTATCTTTGACAGATCTATTAATATTCCATCGGCACTTATGATGTGACCGAGGAATTGCACCTCTCGTAACCAGAAGGCGCACTTTGAAAATTTCGCATACAACCTTTCTCGTCTGAGTGTCTCTAACACTTCCTGTAAATGATGCGCATGATCCGCCTCACTTTTTGAGTACACCAGAATGTCATCGATAAACACGATTACCGACTTGTCCAACATCGGCTTGCAAACCCGGTTCATGAGGTCCCTGAAATCCGCGAGTGCATTTTTCAATCCGAATGACATCACGAGGAACTCGTAATGTCCGTATCGCGTGCGGAAAGCCGTCTTCGGTACATCCTCTTCCTTGACCTTTAATTGGTGATACCCCGATCTAAGGTCGATTTTTGGAAACCAACTCGCAACTTGTAATTGATCAAATAAACCGTCTATTCTCAGAAGCGGGTATCGATTCTTTACCGTGAGTTTGTTTAACTCCCGGTAATCGATACACATTCGCATGCTTCCGTCTTTCTTTTTCACGAACAGTACCGGTGTGCCCCAAGGAGACACACTCGGCCTTATAAACCCTTTATCGAGCAAGTCTTGAATCTGCGACATTAGTTCTTGTAATTCCGATGGCACGAGTCGGTACGGTGCTTTAGCTACGGGTTTCGCGCCCGGAACCAATTCGATTCCGAACTCTACTTCCCGTTCAGGCGGTATTCCTGGTAAATCTTCTGGAAACACATCTTCGAAGTCACATACCACCGGTACGTCTCCAATCTTCGATGATCCTTTGGGCTCATTCGCGTATATCATAAACGCTCTACATCCATGCTTCATGAGCTTATGAGCTTTCAACATTGAACATATTATAGGATTGCCTCCTTTCTCGCCATAGATGGTGACGTGTTTCCGCTCAGAGATGTTAGCTTTATCTCCTTACGGAAACATACAACCTTGGCGTGGTGCCGAGATAACCAATCCATCCCGACCACCACTTGAAATTCTCCCATCGACATTGGGATTAAATCTATTGAATATTCCTCGTCATCAATGCTCAATTTACAATCTTGACAAACATCACACATTATGAAACTTTTGTTATCTCCTATTTCAACCTCTAAAGGCATAGATAATTTTGTTAATACAAATGAAGGATGTCGAATAAGTCCATGTGAAAAAAAAGGACTTATTCGCACCCGTATCAAATAATACACGTGTTGGGATCGAGTTTATCGCGAATATACCTGAAACCACATCGGGTCCTGTCTTTGCTTTAGCCGCAGTTAATTGGAAAGACCTAGCCATCGCTTTTTGGGTCTCCACTTGAACACCTTTCTTGTTCTTTTTCCCGACCAATTCCGGGCATTCAGACTTTTTGTGACCGGGCTGATAACACTTGTAGCACACTGAAATTTTACCCGGACATAAGGATGCCGTGTGCCCCGTTTTCCTGCATATGGGACAAGATTTGTCCTTGAAGCGGCACTCGCCCTTGTGCCCTTTTTCACAAACTTTACAACTTGGCGACCCGCCTTTCGCGTCTATTCTGATGTTTTCGCCTTCTTTGCAGGGCTTGGATTCACATCTTGCGCCCTTCGTTCGCCCATCTCAATCTGTTTCTTCAGTTCGATCTCCCGCTCCCGGGCGGTGTTAATAATTTCCGTGAGGGTTTCATACTTTGAGGGCGTCATAAACTCCTGGTATTCAGTGCTCAACTTGTTATAATAGTAGTATATCTTCTGCTCTTCAGTAGTCACTAACTCGTCGCAGAATCTCAGCTTATCCATGAAAATGCTCGTGATTTTATCAATTCTTTCACCCCGGTGTCTTAACTGGATGAACTCCTCCTTGATCCTGTTGATGACTAGGGATGAGCAAAATGGACCCGGTACCGGTACCGAACCGGTACCGGTACCGAATTTACCAAACTGGGTACCTTTTTGGTACCGACTTTTGACATTTTCGGTACTGGTTCGGTTCCGGTCCGGTACGGTACCAATATTTACCGGTTTTTACCCTCAAATACTGGTACCGTACCGGTACCAAACCGTACCGTACCGGGTATATTCGGTACCGGTACCCACTTTTGAGGATTTTCGGTACCGGCACTTTCGGTTCCGGTACCGGTTCGGTACCGGTCGGTACCGAGCTCATCCCTATTGATGACTGCCTTGGGACTATGATGTTTAAGGAATGGTACCTTAAACTCGTCCCATGAAATAACCCTTGCCGCTTCGGCTCCAATCTCTTTCTTTTTGTTGTCCCACCAGTCCTTGGCTTGACCCCTCAACTGAACTGTTCCGTAATCCACAAAATCGCTCACGTCACAGTGGGTCCTTTCAAACACCCCTTCAACATCACTTAGCCATCTTTGGCATATTATTGGGTCAACCTCCCCATTGTAAATTGGCGGTTTACACGCCATAAACTCCTTATACGAACATCCCTTACGTTCTCGGAATTTTTCTCTCATAAGGTTGACATTGTCTTCCAACCTTTTAACTCGTTCTTCAACTAACGATAACACTGTGTTTTGAATTTTGTCTATGAAACCGGATAGACTACCCTCAATTGCCTTCCCGACTTCTTCAGCAATTATCTCTTTCATTTGTTCGGTGCTTGTCGCCTGTCGGCACCGGATCATTGTCATTCCTATCCGTCATCTTGAAACTGAAATGTTTACATCAATTATTAAACATTTCATTTATAACATAGCTTTATTTGCTTCGGTTTAGCCAAGTTCGTAACTTGCTTTGACCGTTCTCATTTAGTGCACTTTCCGGATTTGAGTGTGTTAACACGCTCTTCCCATGCACATTAATTCACATCTCTTTTTCTTACATAAGATAAGATCTACAAAAATAATTAATTAATTCTTACCGGACGATCGATCAAGCTTGAACTGAACACTTTGTTGATAACCTTGAGCTCTGATTACCAACTTGTATCACCCTTCTCATTTATATAAAAATTTAATATAAAATGGAACATTTTATATACCAAAAACTAGATTAATATATCATTCATAACGGAAGTTTTCATAGAGTTAACGTTTTAGATAACTACTACTAGTTTAACAACCCCAAAACGAATATTTAAGTGTCAACAACATAAACATTGTCTTAAACACAGTTAACTAATCGCGAAAGCTTCAAAAGATTGTGTTTGGTTCTTGTTACATGCTTGATCGCCATCCGGATTAAGTCCATCATCACCTATGGTCAAAACCACATCAATTGTTAATTTTGACAACTTAAAATCAAGTATAAACAAGTACTATGGCTTAAACAATGAAAAACAAACAAAATGCTGCGTGTCGGGGCTGTCGCGCGACGGTGTTTTTAGTTTGGTGTCGCATGACGCGACACCCTATATTTCACAGCTTGCTGCTTGTTTTGGGATGCAGAATTCCAAGCTCTTAAAATTTGCACATTTCAACTTCAAACATTCATAACTTACGACTCGAGCGTCCGTTTTAGCCGATTCTTTTTCCTATGCGTCCGTAATAAAATTACCGACACGCCTATCATAACTATTGAGTCAAAAATGGAATGTACGGGCTGGAAGTTTATAAGTGCATAATGTATTTATTCGACCCGTATAGATTTGCTCTGATTTACCCACTAACAAGTTTTATGACCGCAAGGCGTATTTTACCCAACATCCGGGGCTTATGATCATCGGCGTTTCAATACCAAATCTATGGTTTCGCGCTCTTGTGATCCGTGTTCGCCAAATGCAATTCCACACATACTTTTACTACACACTAATCAGTTATTCGACCCGTTTGGCTCATTTATGGAATCCTCCATTTCTACGACTACCAAACGTTTTCTAATCAATTTTTAACTCATTAAATTAAGTAGTGAACGACGTCACTTTTACTAAGACCAAGCTTTATATTAAAACGCAACTATGAACTATTGAAATATCTAAATTTCATAATGTAACGAATCAAGTTACTTACCTTCAAAGCACACCTTTCAAACGCACGTCACCACCGGCTTGTCCACTAGATGCTCCGGTTTCCTTTCCTATAGAGTTCAACCATAGCATGTTTAGAACTCTTTTCTTAACATATATCACATAGTTTGCCAAAACATTACAAATATGCGTTTTAACTTGAATTTCAGTTTTAGGCCTTCTTTGAGGCATTTTTACAAACACTTTAAGGCAGGATTCTACATAATTCATTATCAAGTTCATGACTTGTTATGTGGCCAAAATTAACATCAATCGGACAATCACATATAAATTTCAACATCAATAAATCTGAAATCACTTCATAAATATCAGATTACACTAGAACTATGACCAAAATCCTAGTGTTTATCAAGTTCCACAATAACCCACTTATCACCTTCATAGAATTTACTAGATTTAAGCATGATTTCAACATACACTTGTCTAGGGTTTACTCCTAGACACTTTAATGTTCCTATTTCATTCATATAACAATCATGCATCAACAAATTTCGAGTTCCCTAAGTTCATCAGAATTTCAAGTAGAGATTTCCTATCAAATTTCACATACCTTATGACCCCCTTACAATAGAGATCACTAATCTAGGCTCGGATTTCGTTTTGGAATTGATCTTGACCTTCAATTTGTGAGATTTATGAGAATTTAGGGTTTGATGGGGAGCTCTGTGTCGCCCCCTGATGTATTGCAAAATACATACTTTTATCGTGTATAGTTTGTATATTTTATTGTTATTTTTAGTTTAGTTTAGGTTAGAATTGCGTGCTATTGATCTTTATTGCGTTTTCCAGGTCGTGATACACAAAAATGCTGGAATTGGAGCAAAACCGAGCTGAAATGTCGAATGTCAAGTCTTGGTTCAATACACAAAAGTGTTAGAATAAATTGCAAGGATTTTGGAGAGTTAAACAAGATTTTGGAAGCAACATTCTGTGAAAAAGTCCCACTCGCGTAGCGCGAGAGAGAACCCTTTGACAGTCGCGCTACACCACTGCTAAAATTGACTTTTCGTTGACTGGAGAGCACTCGCGTAGCGCGAGCACATGACCTTGACCAGTCGCGCTACGCGACTGGTGTAACTGACACGCCTGATATGCTGGTCGACTAGGGTTTCATATAAATTGAATATTTTATCATCAACAACGATAAGACACGAATCAAGAACCCTAGGGCGAATTCCAGAGCAGATTTTGAAGGTTTTCGAGGCGTTCGAGCGTACAAGAATCATAGGATCGAAGCACGGAGCGTAGGAAAGAAGATAACTCGGGTCTTACCTCCCGTTTTTCACTATTTTCACGTTTTGTCACTTTAGTCATGAATTCTTGTTTTGAAACTGATTTGTTTTCGTTAGACATGATGTTTCTTGGCTAGATCTTCGTAACTACCTAGACTAGATGATGGTTTGATCATTGTTTTGGATCTTTTAATGGTTTTCATTTGTTTGATTATGGATTGATTTTTAAAGTAACGTGTTCTAGAATTTTTGACTTGGTGCACATGCGTATTTACCTTTGATTGTGGATTACTTGCTGTTTCACATAGATCTTAGTGACGGTCTTTATCACAACATAGGTCTGTGTTGATTATTTGCATCTTTGCGGGTTCGGGTAATCTTTGGGTAAATCGGCCGATAGCCTTAGAAACAGTAACTAAAATATAATTAGAAGTAAGTATTCTGCTTAGCTTGTCGCTGAGAGGCTCGAGTTAGTTATTAGGTCGCAGTGCAATATATAGCTAAATTAGATTTTGAGAGAAGTCGAGGTTAGTTCCCTAATTGCAGTTGTGTCTAGTAAGTCAAATCAGAACCTAGAACTGCCTTAGATTATCGCGCTGAGAGGTAGATAGTCATATTAGGGCACTTTTAGAATCGTTAGAGGACTGAGAGGAAATCTAACAGTCGGTAATCATAACAGCCTTGTAGGGTTTCCTAGGTTTCTTCCTGAGAAGGGTCGGGAAGTCTTAGCATTGAAATACCTTAAGGTTTAGTATTTAACGATCCCGGCTCCATACAACAATAAACCCGTTAAAAGTCCATTCGTTGTCAAACCGGATTCATGTCTAGGTAGTCTTTAATCTCATCTGAATCAAAACCCTAGATCTTCGTGCGTGCTTTAGTTAATTTTAATTTAATAGCAATTTTAGGATTTTAGCAAAACCCCCCCCCAAACACAATATTTGTTAGTCGTGTCAGTATTTAGTCTTAACTGAGTCGTTAACGTAATTCGTAGAGTCCTTGTGGGTTCGACATCCGGACTTACTTTTCTGTGCTAGAATTAACCGGTACACTTGCCGGTGAGTAGTTTAGTCTGGTTTAGGAGTCTAGATTTTTATTACTTGAGTCGTAATTTAGGGTAATTTTAGTTTAATTAGTTGAACTACTTTTTCCACGTCAAGTTTTTGGCGCCGTTGCCGGGGACTTCTTGACAATTGCGTTAACTGCTTTGTTTGGATTTCAACTGATTTCGTTACGTGCTTTTTGTGTGTTTGTGAGTCGTAGGAGTCCAAGTACTTTTAGTGTCTTTTTCATATTTCTTTGAGTCTTTTATTGGAGTTGACTTACTTGTTTTATTCTTGGTTTTGCAGTTCATGCCCCACACACGTTCGCAGGGACCAGTGAAGCCACCAATTGACAAGTCTTCCGTCTCCACACCAATCCCTCAGGTTCGAAAACCCCCAACTTCATCTTCAGCCCTTTCTGACTCTACACTTCCATCTAAACCACCGAACTTCGACTTTACCCCTAAGTCATCACCCCACAATTCCCCACCACCCTCCCGTCACCCTAGTCCACCACCAGTTCACCAAATGGCCGAAAACCAAACTGTCCACCAGCGTTCCACCGCGGGTTTTACCGCAAACTCACCCATCACCCTCCCTGAAATCACCAATGATAAGTCTTGGCAAATTCCTTCATACATCATGACTGCCATTAACAACTCTTGTCAGTTTCACGGTCGTGATGATGAAGACGCGCCAGCACATATCAACCGTCTCACCCGTCTGTGTAGCACCTTCGGTATCGAAGGTGTGAATCTTGATGCCCGTTATCTCCAAGTCTTCCCCTTTTCGCTTGCTGGCCGCGCAGCCACCTGGCTTGATTCGCAGCCGGCAGGTACTTACACCACTTGGGCTGGACTTAGAGATGCCTTCCTAGCTAAATATCCATTCCTTCAGAATGGAGCCTGACGAACCTTATCACTTAGCATGGGAGAGGTTTC
The DNA here is from genome assembly GCF_002127325.2 of Helianthus annuus. Lineage (NCBI taxonomy): Eukaryota > Viridiplantae > Streptophyta > Magnoliopsida > Asterales > Asteraceae > Helianthus > Helianthus annuus. The sequence goes on from NC_035443.2 coordinate 162,112,831, forward strand.
AAACATTGCTCTCGCGTTGTTCCCAACATGGACTGTCGGATTGGGCCTTAGTAGAAAAATTTTATAATGGTCTTACCCCTGAGTGCAAGGCCCGATTCGACACATCCGCAGGAGGCCACCTAATGGGAAAGAAAACTGTGGCTGACTGCAACGACCTCTTTGAGAGCTTCGCTCATGCTGATATAGATCATAGTGCTACCGGCAGGAATTCCAATCCTGTGGTTACCTCCTCATCCTCTCGAGGAGTGAATCAAGTCGTTTCAGACTCAAAGGTAATATCTCAGCTTGACTATATCACCAAAGAGTTGCTAGAAATTAAGAAGAAGGTAGATAGATGCGAGGTTTGTAGAGGGGGACATGACACCATTGATTGCCCAACCATCACACTAGAGCAGGTCGAGTATTTAGCAGGTCAAAATAGGGGTCCAACTAACCCGTTCAACAATAGTAACTCTAATTGGCGTGCTAATAATTATCGCTCCTCAGGTAACCCCCCTGGTTTTCCGTCAGGTCAATACCAAAGTAGGGGGCCAGGTTTTTATTCTAGTGGGGGGTCGGGTCAAACAGGTCAATTTGCTAGTTCAGGTTCAGGTGGTCAGTTTAGGGGTGAGGGGTCAAACCAAGAGGTTCAACCCAAGAGTGAGGGGTCAGGGGGTAGTTTGTCTAGGATAGAGGACCTTCTTTCCCAATTATTGGTTAAGGACCAAGCTACCCAACGTACCTTAGAGGACCACGCCACTCTCCTAAAGAACAATCATTCTAGTTTCCTAGACCTTCAAAGACAAGTTGGGGATATTGCACGCCAGTTGCAAGAACGACCTCCCGGTCACTTTTCGGGCAACACAAAGCCCAACCCATCTGGTTCTTTGAAGGCAATTTCAACCCGTAGTGGTAGGACCTTAGGAGAGGTAGTGAGACCCGAGACCGTAGAGATAGAAGAGGAAGAGCCTGTAGATGAAGAGATTGAGATGGAGGCGCCCGGTAAAGTGCAACCTAGGTTAATCCCAGCAAGTACCGCACACACCGGAGCGCCCTCGAGTGAGAAGAGTGTAGGAAAGAAACCCGTCCAAGTTGTTCCTTCACCGACTGTTGATATTTCCCGTGCTCCTTTTCCGTCCCGCCTTAGAAATCAAACCTATTCCAAAGAGTACGGAAAATTTTTAGAAATCTTCAAGCAGCTTAGGATAAACCTTCCTTTCATAGAAGCCCTCCAGTCCATGCCCAAGTATGCAAAATTCCTTAAGGACCTTCTGAAGCGTAAGGATAGGTTAGGAGAGGTTTCCAACATCCCCCTTAGTGGAGGATGTTCAGCCGTAGTGTTGAACAAGGTTCCGGAGAAATTGACGGATCCGGGCCTTTTTACCATCCCGTGTTTGTTTGGGAGTGATACCGAGTGTAGGGCCCTAGCCGACCTAGGAGCGAGTATTAACTTGATGCCATATTCTATGTATGAGAGGTTAGGGCTAGGAGAGTTGTCACCTACACGCATGTCTTTGTCGCTAGCCGATAGGTCCATCAAGTATCCACGAGGTATCATAGAAAACCTTCTAGTCAAAGTGGATAAGTTTGTCTTCCCGGTAGACTTCGTAGTTCTTGACATGGAAGCCGACGAAAAGGTTCCCATCATTCTAGGACGCCCATTCTTGTGTACCGCCAAGGCCATCATCGATGTCTTCGACGGGAAAATCACACTTCAAGTCGGCGAGGAGAGGGTGACTTTCGAGATAGCACGCTCCATGGAACACCCTAGTAGTTCCGACGATCTTAGTAGTCCTTGTCATTCGGTCTATTTCATAGAGTCTTTCTTATCTTGTGTTGACCATTGCTTTGACTACATTAGTGGAGCCGACCTAGTCGAGAGTAGGATAGAGGAGGTAATTGAGAAGGTAGAGGAGAGTGTTAGTGAGAGTAAAGAGGTAGACGAGGACGAGTGGGTTCCCGAAGTGCTAGAATTGAGTGAAATAAAGAGTGAAAGTGAGAGTACACCCGTAGAGAAGCCCGCCCCTTTAGAGCTTAAAGTCCTCCCGTCCCACTTAGAGTATGCTTTCCTAGGTGAGGGGTCCGAGTTTCCCGTCATTATTTCGTCTAAGTTAGAGGAGGGAGAAAAGGGTAGACTCTTAGAGGTGTTGAGAGTGAATAGGGAAGCTATTGCATGGCGCCTTTCGGATATCAAGGGCATAAGCCCCGCCTATTGCACCCACCGAATCCTCATGGAAGATGACTATAAGCCGGTGGTGCAACCTCAAAGGCGCCTTAATCCGAACATGCAAGAGGTTGTTAAGAAAGAGGTTCTTAAGTTGTTAGATGCCGGGGTAATTTACCCCATTTCCGATTCACCATGGGTTAGCCCGACCCAAGTCGTCCCAAAAAAGGGTGGGATGACGGTGATCATGAATGAAAAGAACGGGTTAATCCCATCCCGTACCATTACCGGTTGGCGTGTATGCATAGATTATCGAAAATTAAACGACGCCACCCGGAAAGATCACTTCCCCTTACCATTCATTGACCAAATGTTGGAGCGTCTAGCGGGTCAACAATTCTATTGTTTTCTCGATGGATTTTCGGGTTATTTTCAGATCCCCATCGCCCCGGAGGATCAAGATAAAACGACATTCACATGCCCTTACGGCACTTATGCGTATCGCCGCATGCCTTTCGGGTTATGCAACGCTCCGGCTACCTTCCAAAGATGCATGGTTGCCATCTTCCAAGACATGCTTGAGACTTCCATGGAGGTCTTTATGGATGACTTCTCAGTTTATGGCACCACGTTCGACCAATGCCTTTCCAACCTAGATAGGATGCTTAAGAGATGCATAGAGACGAACCTTATGTTGAATTGGGAGAAGTGTCACTTTATGGTGACGGAGGGAATAGTGCTAGGACACAAGGTGTCGAGAGAGGGAATAGAGGTGGATAGGGCCAAGATAGATACCATAAGTAGATTGCCTCCACCTACTAGTGTTAAGTCCGTTAGGAGTTTCCTAGGTCATGCGGGCTTTTATAGGCGTTTCATAAAGGATTTTTCCAAAATCACACGCCCGATGACTAGGCTTTTAGAGAAGGATGTACCTTTTGTCTTCGACAAGGAGTGCATCAAGGCGTTTGACTTCTTGAAAGAGAAACTCGTTAGTGCCCCAATACTTGTGTCGCCCGATTGGAGCTTACCCTTTGAGCTCATGTGTGACGCAAGTGATTATGCCGTAGGTGCGGTCCTAGGTCAAAGAGTCGATAAACACTTTCATCCGATTTACTACGCGAGCAAAACTCTGAACGATGCTCAAGAGAACTATACCACAACGGAAAAGGAACTCTTAGCCGTAGTGTTTGCGTTTGACAAGTTTCGCTCATATCTCGTGCTTTCTAAAACCACCGTGTTCACCGATCACTCCGCTCTGCGCTTTCTTTTCCAAAAGAAAGATGCGAAGCCACGTCTTATTAGGTGGATTCTTTTGCTCTCCGAGTTCGATATAGAAATTAAGGATAAAAAGGGAGCGGAAAATGTGGCCGCCGACCACTTGTCACGGTTAGAGGACCCTAAGAGAGAGGAAGTTCGTGAGGATACCATAGGAGATACCTTTCCCCACGAAACCATAGATTTTGTGAGTGCCAAGGTAGAGGGTTTGCCATGGTTTTCGGATTTGGCAAATTATTTGGCAACCGGAGATCTTGTGAGGGGGATGTCGTTCCAACAAAAGAAAAAGCTTCTTAGGGAGGCTAGGAAGTACATATGGGATGATCCTTACCTCTTTAGGATAGGAGGAGATAGAGTGCTTAGGAGGTGTGTCGCTAAGGAGGAGGGTTTAGACATCCTTAGGCATGTGCATGAAGGTTTAACTGGGGGTCATCACGGAGCACATGTGACGGCACAAAAAGTTTTCGATAGTGGGTTTTATTGGCCGACGGTAGTTAAGGATGCCGTAGAGTTTGTTAGGACTTGTGATCGTTGCCAACGTACCGGCAACATCTCATCCAAGGATGAAATGCCTCAAAATCCAATCCAAGTATTGGAAGTCTTTGACGTTTGGGGCATTGATTTCATGGGACCTTTCCCGTCTTCTAGCGGGAATAGGTACATCCTCGTGGCCATTGACTACGTTTCTAAGTGGGTTGAAGCTCAAGCTTTGCCCACCAATGATGCCCGAGTGGTGGTGAGATTCCTCAAGAAGTTGTTTACACGTTTCGGGATACCTAAAGCTATAATAAGTGACCGTGGCACGCATTTTTGCAATTCCGCCATGGAAAAGGCACTTGCGCGTTACGGTGTCACTCATCGTCTTTCCACCGCATATCACCCGCAAACTAGTGGCCAAGTAGAGAATGCAAACCGAGGGGTGAAGAGAATCCTTGAGAAAACGGTAGGAAAAAGTAGGAAGGATTGGTCGGAAAAGCTCGACGACGCTTTGTGGGCATTCCGTACCGCCTATAAGACACCGTTAGGCACCACACCCTTTATGATCGTATATGGCAAAGCTTGCCATCTCCCGGTTGAATTAGAACATAGGGCGTTGTGGGCGTTGAAAACCGTGAACCTTGACCTTACCGAAGCCGCAAGGAGGAGATTCTTCCAAATTCACGAGTTGGAAGCTTTGAGGGATGCCGCATATGAAAGATCTTGGAGCATCAAGGAAAAATCAAAGGCATTGCATGATCGAAGGTTGCGAGGTTTGAAAGAGTTTAAGGTAGGTGACAAGGTACTCTTGTTCAATTCCCGTTTGAAATTGATAGCAGGTAAACTGAAATCGAGGTGGAATGGACCGTACGTGGTTAAACAAGTGTTTCCGTACGGCACGGTTGAGCTTTACGATGAAGTCGATAAGGGAGTTTGGAAGGTGAATGGCCACCGTTTGAAACATTACTTGGGAGGTCCAATTGATGCTACCGAAGAGGAAGAAATTCCTCTAGAGGACCCACCCACCTTCACCGAACAGTAATTGCGTAAGGTTTCGGTTGTAGAGTTTGTACCGTTTGTAAATTGCGTATTTCTTGTGTTTTTCGTAGTTTTTGTTTTTGTGTCTCGTGTGTGTTTGAGAAATTTTGCAGGAAACGTGCCTTGAGGAGCTGGAAATCTGAACAAAACGAGGTCTCAGGTAAGTCCCATACTTAGAAAAATTTTGGGATGACTTGGGAATGGGTTGGTAAAACCTTAAAATTTTTCTAAGGCATGAAATCAAAATTTTTACGAAACCTTCTGTCCAAAATGCCCAGTCGCGTAGCGCGACGGTTACATGCATCACGCTCGCGCTACGCGAGCCCTAAAGGGGTCATAAAACAGTTTTGAACCTTTGCTTTTGAACCTTTGGCCCTTTTTCTCACCTGAACTTTACGCTGGCGTAGCGCCACACCGTGTCCAATAATGCTCGCGCTACGCGAGGGGTTTACTAAATCAGAAAAATTAGCACAAAACCCTAAGTCGCCCCTTTTTCATCTATTCTTTCCCCTCACCATCGCCGTCCACATCCACCTTCCCCATTACCGAACCCCCTTCACCCACCTCCGACCGTCCCCATATCCGACCATCCATCTTTCCCCCCCAAAACCCTCCGGTCACCACCCCTACCATACCTTACTTCACCCTTCTCGCCGACCTATCTTCAACCCACACAACCACCATCTCTACTGCCCTTTCACCGCCGATCTCCACCTCTGATTACCCACCAATCCATCCGATCAACCACCTGTCACCGATCTCCCACCCCTTTTAAACGCCGGCCGCCACCCATTTTCCCTTTACCACCATTCAACCCCAACCCTATCATCCCTCCCATCAACAGCCGACCACCACCTACACCTCCGACCTTCACGTCAACATCTTACATCGACATCACACAGCTGTTCAGTACCTCTTTTCTTTTCTGATTAAGCTTCATATCAGGTATGCGTTTCGGTTTAATTTCTAGTTATTCGAGTCGAGTCCGTATTGTCGAGTCGTTGTTTATGTTCATTAGCTTAGTCGTTGTTCATGTCAAGTCTGCAGTTATTAGTAAGTCGGGTAATATCTATTGTGTTAGTGTCTTGTATGGGCTTGTCAAATAAGGCACGGGTGCGGGTGAAACGGGTTGGATTGCCAAGTTGATTGATTTGAGCGTTGTGAGGTGGGGGTGGTATTGTTCGTGTTCTAATTGATCAAGCTCTTGTGCGCTAACATTTATGGGATCGAATGCAACTCAAGTGTGAGGATGTGACGCGCGTCTTGTCACAAAATTTCAAAATTTTTTATCAAACATACGCGCGCCGCATCCATTGCTTCCACACTTTGGGATTGTCTAATTTTCGGCACTTGGGATTGCTCGAGGGCGAGCAAGGTGCCGGAAGGGGGTAAATGTTGCGTCTTTTGCGTCAAGTTTGCGTCTTGTGAGTAGTCTAGTGTCGTCTTTAGTTTGTCGAGTCGTTTTGAAGTCTTGTCTAGTGTCAATTTGCGCAATGTACATCGCTTGACAATCGGATCACTTTGCTCGTACTCAATCTCCATTCGGGCGAAGTTGATTTGGTTTTCGACCCGATATGCGTCAAAGTCACTTGTATCGGATAATGGCCGCGAACGAAATGCTATACGGCCAGTGTTCGACTGTACAAACATTTTGAAAAAAAAAAAAAAATCCAAAAATAGTTTGTTATTACTGATGATCTGCTTGGTTTGTCTTGAATGTTAATTGTTTTGCAGATATGGCGAGCAGTGCGAGAGCAGGTCGCGCCAGGAAAAGGGCCGCGGGCCAGACTGCACCGGGACAGGATCCGGTAGTTGTCGAAACGCCAATCATTCAGATAGCACCCGATGATCCGAATCTACGAAAAATCACATATGATAAGTATAGCTTCATCCCGGATTGTAAGATGCACAGAGATGACCATCCGATCCTCAAGTTCGAAGAGGATACATACGAATGGGACAAGTTCAATAAGTTTAAGAAAATGGGTTTGCTTCAGCATAGGATAATACACTGGGAATGGTTGGGTGAGATAGGAGCTGAGCAGGAGGTTAGAGATTTGTTAGGAGAGAGGTTAATAGCTGCGATGAACTGCATTGAGCCACAGTACGTAGAGCTTGTGCTAGAGTTCCACAGTACGTGGTATCATAAGGAAGGTAAGTTTGAGCAGGGAAATGCGTTATCATTCAGTTCTGGTAGGAAGGTGTACGAGATGAACGTACCTCGGTTCGCGGTTATTTCGGGCTTATATACTGAGGATGAGGTTAGGAGGCCCGAGTTCTCGACCTGTCTGAGGGGTGCGTATGTGGAGAATAGGAGGTTTAGTGTGGGGAAAAGAGAGTTGAAGGCGTTCTGGGAGTCGATATCGGATACGAAGTTTGGCCAGACAAATCTGATTACTACGGTTAGGAATCCGATATATAGGTATGTGCTGAGGTTGTTGGCGACTACGTTGGTAGGTAGGAAATCAGGGGAGAATAAGGCCAACTGGATTGAGTTGTTTGTGTTGATGTGTAGGGTGCAGAGGCGAGAGTTTAACTTAGCCACCGTGTTGGTAGACTCGATTAGTCGAGGTAGGAGAGGTGGAAATAGAGCTAGGTTGGATATGGGCCCCTACATTACTAGGATTGCATCACATTTGGGGGTTTTAGATGTATATCGACCTGAGTTCTTACATAGGGGGCCGACTACTGCGATCTTTGGGTTAGAGGACCTGCAGAAGGCAGGAATAGCATCATGGAAGGCACCGTACGGCTGGGAGCCGATTAGAGAGGGCCCACCTGTTCAGCCACGACAGAGAGGACCGGTAGAGGTAGTTGAGCCTCAGCAGGAGGCAGGACCGTCGGGTGTTCAGCAGCCGCCACAGTCACCGGTACAGCCGGCACAGCAGGCTGAGAGGAGAGTTCCATTACCAGTTCCCCTTACTTTAGAGTCATTCTCTGGCTATGTGGAGCAGAGATTTGATAGACTGGAGCGTATGATTGAGCTACTTCACAGGGAACGTGGTGCACCGGCAGGTTCTGTTTCTACTTATCAGGTTTATGAGGCGAGTAGCCACGAGACAGACAGTGGCTAGAGATTGTGGATGGAGTACAGGAGGATGAGCAGCAGCTGATGATATCTTTTGATGTTTATTTTTCTTTATTGCTGTTTTCATCCTAGTTTGTTTGGTCTGTACTTGATATTGATATACGTTAAACTGGTTGGGTAGGATGGGTTGGTTTGAAGAACAACTTATGCTGTTATTTTGATAGATATATATATATGATGGCATGTTGGTAGGTTGTTCGTTGTTTGATAGGTGATTATGTTAGCCGCTTTCGTTCGCGTGTACGAGGTTGAATTGTTTGCTGAGCGCGTTTCGAATTGGAGGGCTTATGTGGAAATGACTGGCACTTTGACAGTCTCACATATCAGCTAAGTCGTTTCCCTTTTGTTGTTGTATTTATTTTTATTTCGTTAGTTCGTTATTTATTTAGTAGTTAGTTAGTTTGAGTCGTATTCTCGTTCTTGCATTAGGGACAATGCAATCTCTAAGTGTGGGGATAGGAATACATGTAAATAATCGAGTCTTAATTATAAAAATCCAAAAAAATTAAAAAAATTGAAAAAATACAAAAAAATTGAAAAATCAGAAAATGTCTTTCGAAATAAAAAGAAGTTTGCATTTTTAACGGAAAATGATAGAAAAAACAAATGATTGCTCGGGTTTGAATAATAATAATATGAGATCATAATAAATCAAGCTTGCGTCTAGTTAGGGATATGTGGGTAGGCCCGGGTTTTGGTTTTAAATCCCTTTGAGTTAATATACCTTAATTGTCGGTTTGCTAGTGGGTTCTCGCCTGGGAAATATGGGAAACTAAAACTGGCAAAAATAGTATAAGGGGTGCCGTTATAAGCCAAGATGGTTAGAGTTTTTTGTCATATCTCGCTGAAAAAAAAAATAAATAAAAGTGAGCTAGAAACTAAATGAAAGTAACACAGGCCTATGTAATCTGTGGTTGGGGATAGCGACTCTACAGCCGGAATGCCTCTGGGATGTGTGAAATCGACTTGCCGAATAAAAGTACCGAAACCTATGTAATCTGTGATTGGGGATAGCGACTCTACAGTCGGAATACCGCTGGGTTAGGGAAAGCATCGTCTAGTCTCACGAATGTAAACTTGAAGGAAAAAAAAAAAAAAACAAGCTGAAAAAAAAGGAAAAAAAAAGAGAAAAAGAAAAAAATCAGATTTGATGTCAAACTCTCTTTATCTTGGTATAAAACGGTTAGGAATTGGTCAAATGATCGTTCGTTTAGCCCTATAAGCTTGAGTTGGGAGTAGGTGGACTGTAGATTCTAGTGTGAGACCCTAGGTAGACTGACCGCACTTGAACTAAATGTACATGATAAGGGTTTAGGATCAAATTCGGGTTTAAAGTGGATCAACATATCTGCAATCGCTGCTAACGCAAGTCTTGGTTTTAATTAAAGTATACCTATGATTTTCTGCCCGAGTGTTTGTTTGTTTATGATTCCGTTGCATAATTCTTTTTCGGGGACGAAAAAAAAGTAAGTGTGGGGATATTTGATGTATTGCAAAATACATACTTTTATCGTGTATAGTTTGTATATTTTATTGTTATTTTTAGTTTAGTTTAGGTTAGAATTGCGTGCTATTGATCTTTATTGCGTTTTCCAGGTCGTGATACACAAAAATGCTGGAATTGGAGCAAAACCGAGCTGAAATGTCGAATGTCAAGTCTTGGTTCAATACACAAAAGTGTTAGAATAAATTGCAAGGATTTTGGAGAGTTAAACAAGATTTTGGAAGCAACATTCTGTGAAAAAGTCCCACTCGCGTAGCGCGAGAGAGAACCCTTTGACAGTCGCGCTACACCACTGCTAAAATTGACTTTTCGTTGACTGGAGAGCACTCGCGTAGCGCGAGCACATGACCTTGACCAGTCGCGCTACGCGACTGGTGTAACTGACACGCCTGATATGCTGGTCGACTAGGGTTTCATATAAATTGAATATTTTATCATCAACAACGATAAGACACGAATCAAGAACCCTAGGGCGAATTCCAGAGCAGATTTTGAAGGTTTTCGAGGCGTTCGAGCGTACAAGAATCATAGGATCGAAGCACGGAGCGTAGGAAAGAAGATAACTCGGGTCTTACCTCCCGTTTTTCACTATTTTCACGTTTTGTCACTTTAGTCATGAATTCTTGTTTTGAAACTGATTTGTTTTCGTTAGACATGATGTTTCTTGGCTAGATCTTCGTAACTACCTAGACTAGATGATGGTTTGATCATTGTTTTGGATCTTTTAATGGTTTTCATTTGTTTGATTATGGATTGATTTTTAAAGTAACGTGTTCTAGAATTTTTGACTTGGTGCACATGCGTATTTACCTTTGATTGTGGATTACTTGCTGTTTCACATAGATCTTAGTGACGGTCTTTATCACAACATAGGTCTGTGTTGATTATTTGCATCTTTGCGGGTTCGGGTAATCTTTGGGTAAATCGGCCGATAGCCTTAGAAACAGTAACTAAAATATAATTAGAAGTAAGTATTCTGCTTAGCTTGTCGCTGAGAGGCTCGAGTTAGTTATTAGGTCGCAGTGCAATATATAGCTAAATTAGATTTTGAGAGAAGTCGAGGTTAGTTCCCTAATTGCAGTTGTGTCTAGTAAGTCAAATCAGAACCTAGAACTGCCTTAGATTATCGCGCTGAGAGGTAGATAGTCATATTAGGGCACTTTTAGAATCGTTAGAGGACTGAGAGGAAATCTAACAGTCGGTAATCATAACAGCCTTGTAGGGTTTCCTAGGTTTCTTCCTGAGAAGGGTCGGGAAGTCTTAGCATTGAAATACCTTAAGGTTTAGTATTTAACGATCCCGGCTCCATACAACAATAAACCCGTTAAAAGTCCATTCGTTGTCAAACCGGATTCATGTCTAGGTAGTCTTTAATCTCATCTGAATCAAAACCCTAGATCTTCGTGCGTGCTTTAGTTAATTTTAATTTAATAGCAATTTTAGGATTTTAGCAAAACCCCCCCCAAACACAATATTTGTTAGTCGTGTCAGTATTTAGTCTTAACTGAGTCGTTAACGTAATTCGTAGAGTCCTTGTGGGTTCGACATCCGGACTTACTTTTCTGTGCTAGAATTGACCGGTACACTTGCCGGTGAGTAGTTTAGTCTGGTTTAGGAGTCTAGATTTTTATTACTTGAGTCGTAATTTAGGGTAATTTTAGTTTAATTAGTTGAACTACTTTTTCCACATCACCCCCTGTGTTTTGATCGAACTCAGCACACACACAAGTGTGTGTTTTGAGTTTAATTTACGTCTTATTATAATTGGTTTCAATTTAAACGCTTTTGGTCCCTCAATTATCGTTTAGTTCTTATTTATTGTGTTTTAACCCACCTTTAAGTCACTACAAGACTTTTGTCTAACTAGGTTATTTTTAATCCTAGTTAGTTCACTCGTTTATTTACCGATATTATATTTAAAATAAATGATTTACATTTTCGGGGTGTTACAAGTAGTATAACAAACATGTATATTTTGGTTTTCAGTTGCACCATCACACCCTGCTGACGTGGATGATGACTTCGTGTCCCCACCGCCAACGACAAAACCAACTAGTAAGAATTTCAAAAAAGGAATGAATATCAGTTATTTCTTTTATTGTAATTGTAATATAAAAAACATGTATATCTGGGATTTCAGTTACCATAACACACACTGCTGACATGGATGATGACTTCGTGTCCCCACCGATAACGACAAAACCAACTAGTAAGTATTTTAAAACCACAATGATGTTATTTTGCGGTAAAGAAATTGTACATCTTGGTTTTAGCTGCCCCATTACACCCTGTTGGCGGGGATGTTAACAATGTGCCCCAACAACCACAGGCTAAAAGACGTAAATCAACAGCTAGAAGGAAAACGACAAGGCCGTCGAGCTCGTTGGTTTCAAGACCATGTGAGCCGTTTACTGGAGCAAAAATTAAACCAAAGACATCTCCGGATAACCTGGTGCTATTGGTTAAAAACCTAAATGTAGCACAACTAAGAAGGTTGTAAAGATAGGGTTTGGTTCCATACTTAAATTCAATGTACGAGGTGTACCGACTTGGCTTTCATATTGGTTGGTGAGCAACTATGACAAGGAAAATGGGGTGTTAAATGTTGGCGCACACCGTGTACGGATTACACCGGAGTTGGTCCATAAAATATTCGGAATTCCAACTGGGAAAATAGAAATTGTAGAAAAAATCAGAGCCAGAGACAGCAATCCTGTAGTAGCCGAGTGGAGGTAGCAATTTAATGATTGTACTAAGGTCTCAATAGTAGGACTTAAGGACATGATGGTATACGACACTTCAAGTGGCCGGTTGTTCGAATTAAACCGGTTGGTTTTGTTTAATAGTGTGATGGGGGAAATAAGCGCTTGCAACACGGTTAATCAACGTTTCCTGGGATGCATAGACCCAAAATTGATATCACGAGCTTTGCTTGGTGCACATACATGACAACATGCTTAAACCGCATGACAAAGGCGTGGAAACGCAAGCACGATGAATCTTTTAGAGGGCCGATTGTGTTATTAGCGGTATGCCACTTTACTTTATAATTAAACCACATATTTAAACTCATAATAAAACACTACGTTTATCGATAACCAAATATAACTCTGCTTATATGTGCAGGCTACGTATGCTTATGATCATAAAGATGTGAACTGTGAAACAAAAGATTCACGACCGATTGAGATTATTGATGACTCCATGTTGGATGAACTCCTCGGAAAGCTAGATGACCAATTTTTCAGCAACACCTGGATCATAACGTGCCAATGATATCTGAACCTACTTGAGTGGTTAATGAGCCCAATCCTGAAAAGGTGAAGAAAATGCCTACAGATAGAATAACATCAGCCGCCGTCATTCGAGAACATGAAGATATAGCAACTGATGAACATGTGGCAGAAAAACAGAAAAAGCATCCGAAACTAACCTAGAAGGTGTTAACGTTCGTGAGACGGAACCTCACGACATTGACACGACAAAACACACTTTAAATGTTGAAGCCGAATCATATGTGGAGGGCGACGACGACCACCTCGGATGTTTTAAACATTGCAAGGATTATTTGTTGTCACATACTAGTACACAAGAGATAACGATATTTGTTAGAGCGGATTGTGAATTTCGGGTTCCAATGGAATCATAATATGGGACACCGCATGACGAGGCATATGAGGAAGCTGAAGAGAAGGAAGAGGTACCCCAACAGTGAACTACTAATAAAAAAGGAAACGGAATGGGTTGGAATAGTTCGGAAACATATCGGAAGCCTTGAAGGTGCACCCCAACAGTGACCTACTAATAAAAAAGAAAACGGAATGGGTTGGAATAGTTTGGAAACTTCCGAAGGATCTTGTGGAGGCTGCTGATACAGATGTTGTAACAGAAAAAACACTCGCGCCTGTCAAGGACATTGGAGTAGTGTCGCAAGGTAATCTAACTCCATTCTCGCCCACGACTTCGTCGTTTTATGCAGAAGTGGAATATGTGATTTGGGCAGGTCACCGCGACGATACACCAGGCACACCATCAAGGGCTCTCGTGATACAACCAGTTAACTTAGAACGTAAACTCGAACACGTAGCAGCAACAATGTTAACGGTGAACGCAACTGTTCATGAAAAAAGAAAACGCGGATAAAGCATGTTTGTAGTATAAAACCCCGAGACTGAAGAGAAGCATAAATCTACCGGATGTGCTGAGGTCACGATACATGCAGCGTGTAGTATCTTTAACGACAAACAGCATAAGTTGGAGGAAGCTTTGGCAAGGTGTATATTTAGCGCAATCAGAAACAAATGGTAAGTATCGATAACCCTCCAATTTTCCATAATTAACTGAATCTAGTTGCTAATTATTCATTATATTTTGGCGCCTACATAGGGGTGTCTTATTCGAGTGCCCAACGGGTGTTTCAATTATGAGGGGAGCATTTGAATCGCTCTTCCTGGACGTGTGCTTAGATGCAGAGGTTTTAACAGCTTGGTCTGTCGTGCTTAACTAGATGGAACGATTAAGGACACCGAGAACCCCCGCGAGGCTGTTTTGCAATGCTGAGATGTTGGTTTAATATCCCGATTTAACACTACATACACTATTCATCACTTCATAAGCAGCCTTTACCACTTTTCCAATGTATAAGACTCTTTAAACATTATATAACACTGTAAATCATATATAACAGTATATAGTCCTTTTTTGAATGATTGCACAATTTTAACCAGCTATAACACTATATAACACTACCATTTTTATTTAAAACCTCCACCACTATAAAAAACACCTCATTCAGCATATAACTGCTAGAGATAACATCCCTTAAATAAACACCATTAATGGTATAATATCCTAATTTAACACTCCATACACCATTCAACACTTCATAAGCAGCCTTTACCAGCTTTCCAATGTATAAGGCTCTTTAATCAAAATATAACATTCTAACTCGTATATAACACTATATAATCCTTTTGTGAATGATTGCCCAATTTTAACCAGCTATGACACTATATAACACTACAATTTTTATTTAAAACCTGCACCACTATGAAAACACTTTTGTGAATGATTGACCAATTTTAACTAGCTATAACATTTTTCACTATATAACACTATGAATCCATAATGTGTTGTTTATTGTAAAACAGGGGATCCCCGATTTTAATGGGACTGAAAAAAAAACGCTCCGAAAAGTGAATTAGCCGAATGGACGTGGTATTAGAGCAGACGGATACCAAAACTTCCGCAACTTCCAAATGGTATTCGTGCCGATCTTATATAACAAACACTACATTCTACTATTCTTCAATCTTGCGCAAATTCAAATTCTGGTGATCGACAACATCGAGGGTGATGTAGAGATCGACATAAGATACAGTGGTTACGTTGAAAAAACTGTAAGAACACTATCCCTTATATGGTAGTTAAATCTGAACATGCGTACCTTTTATATTTGTCAAAAATTTGCAATTGACGTCGAAACTTTTATAGATCAAAGCATTCTGTTGTTATGTTGAAAAACACTCGCCTGCTATCGCAAAAAAACTACGGGTAACATCACCGGTTAGTCTGAAGGTATCTTGGCAAACAATATATAACGGGGTTGATTGTGGTATTTTCGTTATGCGTCATATGGAGACATTTAAAGGTATTTTTGGAAATATAATTGATTAATTGTTATAATTGAAAAAGGCAACATCACTGAATTGATGGACTTAATATATTGAAGGCGAATTTATCTAGGTACAACTAGGTATTTTTGGAATTATAATTGATTTAGGAAGTCAGTTGGAATGTTTTTTGTCCGGAAGTGTTTGAACTAAAGTGGATACATACTTTGATGGTCTATAAACTAGTGTCATAATATTGGTGGCCTTAATATATATTATCCTTAAAAAACAGACTTCTGACCCGTTTTCTTTGTAGCTGTTTTTTTTATCTAATCCGTTAGGCACAAAGCATAATATGAACACTAATCAATGTTCATTTGACCACTTTTAGACATTTTTTAAAACCAATTTTGTGAATCAAGGAACATTAGGGCATGTAAATCGACAACAATGAAATGTGAAGAAATGAAATTTGAACATCTAAAGATTGTTTCTGGTGCTCTCTAAACCGAGGATATCAATAAACATATGGACAATCTCGAATGAATCAAAATGTTAGAACACTGAAAACATAAGTTATTTTATACACTCTTCAGGCAAAGCCGAAATTACATGAAAGAAAAAACTTATATTGTATGTTGCTTTTGGGTAGGGATAAAAGGTATGGTTTTGGTTTATTATCTTTTTTTTTTTTTGTGGTATGATATACGATTCGAAACAGCCAGTTATCTTGTCTATAAAACACAATACCTGGCAAAAATATTGTTGATGTTAAAACACCTTGAAAAAGAATGGTTTGCGATTAACGTATTCGAGGCTGTAAAATTAAATAAATGATAAATGAAAAAAAAATTAAAAACATTGAATATGATTCTAGATATATATATATATATTTGAAGAACCATGATATAAATTAATAAGGTTTTTTTATCCTTCAAAAGATTTTTAAATGGAAATTACATCAAAATAGAAGACAAATAGGCAACAAGCTGCACGCCTACTCTTTTTTAATAGCAAAACCGAGTCGCTACTCCTTTTTTAATAGCATAACCAAGTCTTTAAAAAACTATATCCATAGATCTTGGGGCCATAACATTAATATGCATGACCCTTTAGACTCGACTAAATAGGTCCACAACCTCTGATTCAAGAAAACTAAAATTATAAAAAGCAAAACAATAGGTTAAAACAAAGGAGGGAAAACATTGTCTATATGAGTTGTCCACCTTACATTTATTGTAAGAAGAGCATTGTTGTAAAAATCGTAAATAGGTGGCGACTAGTCGGCGATTAATCGCTATTCGGCCAGTAACTGAGTAATTTTTTGTTAATCAGTCCAATAATTGCTAGTCGGGCCTAGTCGGACCTAGTCGGCCAGCCTAAAGTCGCCGATTCCGGTCAGTTTCCGGCAAAAAAACCTGTATATTCTAGCCAAAACCTCTAAGTTTCGGCCAATTTCCAACCAAACCTTGTGAATTCTAACAGTTAATGTTGTATACTTAAAAATGAGTTGAGTAAAAGTTAAAACCTAGCTAATTAAAATATTTACCGATAAAAATGTGTATATGTATACATAAAACTAAAAATTACATATAAAAACGTGATCCGATTAATCCTGATTAATCACGAGTAATCCCGGATAATCGCTAGTCCCCAACTCATTGACCGACTAGCGGCTAGCAAGTTCTCCAACCTTGAAGAAGAGGTATAACAGCACCAACAATAGTCAAAAGACATATATTTGGAGGTCTTAAAAATGGGTGATGTGGCAGCTGCCCGACACACCCTCTCTCTTGTCCACTCACATAATTTTTCCCTCTCAAAAACATGTTTTTCTCTTAGTATCTTCTCTATCCTAGTCACCCCCAAATTCTCATATTTAAGTGTTTTTACACAAAAACTTTACCATCATCTCTCACCTCTACCTCACCTTCGCTTTCCTTCACCTCTCTCTCTCTCTCTCTCTCTTTCTCTCTCTAAAAACATCAACAAACATCCTATTGAGGATTCTCTAGGTTTTTCAATTTTGCTTTTGACGGTGATCATACTTCTCTTACATAGATCTCTCTTCAAAAATGTTTTATGAAAAAAAAAATTATACCTTACGAATTAAACACGAAAATCTTGATAAATAAAATTTTTTTTCTATACTAATAAATGAAAATCTTTTTTGGACACGTGTTATTTTCTGGTGTTTCCTCACCTTATTTTCCTATTTATCTCTCATATTAAATAATAATAATATGTATAAACAAAAATTAGACAAGAATAAAATAATTAATTAATAAAAGTAATCAAATAATGAAATCAAAATATACCTACAGATCTATTAAAAATCTACATCATTAACCTACTGAAGAAACACTGACCTTTACGGTAGTATCCGACTAAGACTTCAACTTTTGGCGATCTGAACTGGTAGCTGCAAAACAGAACACCGTTAGGACTCGTTACAGGAATGAGGTTATTCCTGTAACCTCCCTCTGGCGTGAGAATAAGTCTCGGTTTTGGGAGTAAAAGAGTATGTGTAGAGAAGAGAGTAAAACAAGAGCAAGATGATTCATACCTTGGATGTTTACCTCTATTTATAGTTTACCATTAGGGTTTTTCCTTAACTTATGATGAGCTTCAATAAGTTAGGGATTTGCATGATCTCCCCGAAAAGGTGGAGATTTGGTTACGTGATTTATCCATGCAGAATAAAATATTCTAGAATAAATGTTGATAATTAATTGTTTATGACAAAATAATAGGTAATGACCGGGTCGGTTTAGCCGATCTGGGTCATACCTCGTCATGTCCCCCCAGTCCGAAGTTACGAAATGAAATTCATGAAATCGGACTAAAAAAGGAAAAATCAAAATTTCCCCCTTTAAGTTTAAGTTTCTCAAATGGGGTACCGTTATGCTTTTTGAAAAATGGCGGCGATGGGAAAAGATGTGACAGTTGGTTCACCATTAGAGTGACAGCTGTACCTTCCCTATTATGATGCGTGTTTCCATCCGTTTGTCCTTTTTGAATTCGAAAAGTTGCCGGATTCCGTATAAATAGGATTCTCGTTGGGGTTTTTGAAATTTCATTTCTTGCTGCATTCTTCCAATCCTTAAATTGAAAATGGCTTCCAAGACTGACGAAACATCTTCTTCCGTCCCAGCCAACGCCGATGCCCTTTATTGCAAGTGGGGACCTGTGTCATACAATAACCTCATCCATGATTATAATATTAGGGCAGAATGGAATCCGGTACTGCCGTAAAAAACAGATACAGTGTTTCTGCTGAAGAAATGGAAAATCACTCTGTTTAGTGATTTTTTCAAGTTTTGTAACTTTCGATTGCCAATCACCAACTTCTACAAGTTGGTGTTGGATCATTATCCTATCCACATTTCTCAATTGCACCCATTGGGGTTGGTTAAACTTCGTCAGTTTGAGTTTGCTTGTATCGCCTTAGGGCATATCCTTGAACTCATCGTTTTTAGGGCTTTTTTTGTTCTCGTATGGAAATCCCCTTTCTTTACTTTCGACAGAAGGGACCCCGATGTGTCTTGCCTAAGAGACATCCCTACCAGTTCTAAGGACAAAGATTGGAAGAAAAAATTCTTCTATATTGATTCCGGTGTTATTCCCGGAGAGATGCACTGGATGGAGATGGGGCCGAAAGAGAAAGTTAAAGATGAAGGTCCCCCAGAAGATGATTTTGTGGCAAACGCCCTGTATACGAGATTGTGTGAGCGCCCCTTTGAGTGCACGGTAATCCCTGAGGGGGCCTTGGTGATGGCAGGGATGAGCCTGCTATGGCGTGAGCTGAAATTGTACCCCTCGTTCCGGAGGAATGATGAAGGTACAACTACCTTTTTTGCCTTTCGTATGTTTTGTTAACTAGGTTAGAAATAAAATGTTGGCAAATTGCAGGGGAATGGAGTTTGTTTGACTTTGTAGATCCCCCGCGGCATTCTGCACTGAGAGCCGCAAACCGCGTGCTTGGTGAAGAAGAGCAGATGTGTTGAAAATTCACCTGGAGCAATTTCTGTTGCCCGCTGTACCGGCCGATCCATCTGCATATATATCCCAGCCTCCCCCTAGTGGAGGGAGTAGCGCTGCTGTTCCAGAGAAGAAGCCAACCCGGATAAAAATTACCGGGAGGAAATATATGGCAGCCAGTGCCGCTACTCCTTCCGCTGGCGTAACTGTATCTGCCAGCGGTGCTACCCCTGCTGCTGCTGAGGTGACTAGTCCGACTCATGTGTCGAAAAAATGCAAGACGTTTGCTGTACCTACCTTAACTGCCTTTGAAGCTATGCAAGCCGCTTACGCCCTGCCTCTTTGTATGTATCTCTGTCTGCGGATTTTGTTATTGGCTACGTCATTTATATCACTGAATATTTTGTATAATCCAGGTATTACTGGTGGGGTTCAAGGTCAGGGTGTGACACCCACCTCATTAGCATCTGCGGGAGTGACATCTCCCGCTGTTGTCGTAACCGACTTGTCAGAGCTTATACTTAAAGCGAGTTCTACCGCTGCTGTTAGTTGTGCTATGCCATCCTCCCTGCCTACCGCTACCATGACCATGACAAATAGTCCCATATCCACGCCACTACCTTCCAGTATCGCGCCGTCCTCCTTGTTTGATTCTCCTGTGAGTGTATTTTCTGCCACTGAGAAAGAGATGCCTACGGTGTCTGCCGCTCATGAGGCGACTAGTGTTGGGGTTGCTGCTGTTAGCAATGCTGGGGGGTCCAGTAGTGGGATTGCCAATGATGGGGCCTGCTTGGTCGATGATCTTTATTTGCCTACTATCAACTGGGATCCCCATATGTAGGATAAACGCTACCAGCCCCAGTGGAAAATTGTTGAATCCTCCAGACTGATTTTTCCCCCCGTAATTCATCATTGGGTTGAGAAAGCTTACCCCCGGGCTGAATCGGCATATATTGAGGGGTTGAACAATGAAAATTTGATGAATTCTACTATGGTGGACTCTGTTAGTCAGCCTCGAAGGCTTGCCGAGATCTGGCGTAGGTGGATGCACGACAATAATGAGCTCCACCAGGCGTGAGCCGTTATCCAGGAGCTAAAGGATGAGAAATACTTCTTGGAGAGTCAACTCCAAGCCGCTGGGCTGAGCGAAAGAAGGTTTTTGTCAGAGAAAAACAAGGCAGATGTAACACCTCGAAAAAATTTCGTCCAATAATGTATTGACACGTGTCATAAGGTTCCGGTATGTGAAAATATACTTTAGAGGGACTAAAATTGACAAACAGTGAAAACTATGGAACGTAAGGGTCCAAAGTGTCAACAATGGATAAATAGACTCTATGATAACCCTACATAATGTTTATAACCTTAAACGGATGGTTCATGGGTCATACGACGCGGAAATTGCACAAAAGTGAGAAATTGCAAATTATAGGGGCCAAAAGTGACAACATGTTGAATTGATACCTCTGAGTGAACTTTTAGCAGACCCGAAGCTTTTTAATGCTAAAATATACTCACTAGAATATGTGGTTAAAATTTCGTGAAGTTTCGTCAACGCATGAGAAAGTTATGGCCAAAACCGTACTTGAGGGGTTAAAAGCGTCAACGTCGAATTTCATGACTTTTCGGTTGAGCGCAAAGTTATCCGAGGACATTACCATGTTGGTAAATGTCCTAAGGTTCTTAGAAACCAGGTTTGGGGGTTTACGAGTCAAGTTAAATAGCCAAAACCTCGCGAACAAAGGACAGGGACCAAAACTGCAACATTTGAATAATGTTTGGACCTGCAGACCCCCAGGCGGCCCGCCTGGGCTACCTTAAGCGGGCCGCATGGCCTGCCCAGTAACAGAAAAATGCGAATTTTGCACTTTGGGTCAGTTTTGTGAGTGTATAACAGCTAAGAGCACCTCCCTTTTGCACCAATCAAAGGCCATGCATGTTGGGACACTTGTGATGCTCCTACAACACCTGAATTTCCCCATTTAATTTGATCAAAGCTTCACATTTGAGCACTTGTGTTAGAGAAACAAGAACACCAAACTCTCAAAACCTCACAAGGCAATTCCAGGAGCAATCTGATCGACAAGGCAACCTCCTAGTGTTATCTAAGCCTCGTTAGGACCTTTGTAAGCCTCTATAACATTCTATAATTCGTTCTTGCACTGATTAATTGCTAAAAGTCAAACCGTTGTTCTTGAACTTTGACTTTCTGATTAAACGAGTTTTACTCAGTCATTTCTCAAATTGAAACCACATATATGTTGGTATTTATGGGGGAAACAAACCCTCAAAAGGGTATTCTCTGATCCCCACTTTATGCATGCTAATTATCGAGTCAAACTTGTTTCTAAAAAGTCAACAGAAGTTGTTTTTGCAAAAATAAGCTTAAATGGTAATATAAAGGACATGCAATCTATTTGATCATCATAAATAACTTATAATATATGTAAGAATGTGTTTTATCATAATCAACTCGACAATCTTTAGTATAAACACGAATCGGAACCGAAAGTCTTGTAAAGCGACTTTTTCGTAGACTATCGATTCAGATTCGTACATGCATGTTTGAGATCTGTATTGGAGAGTATTTTTGACCATTTTTATTTTGGTAAAACTTTCTGGAATTTTTGATCTTGAGTCTATACTTAGCCGATTCATTTGCATGTTTCCGATTATGCTTAAAAGTTGACTATTTTGCCCTTTTTGATATAAAATGTGATTTTTGGAAAAATGAAAGAGTAGAAATCTTTATTTCTAATATATAGACTTGCACCGAAAATTTCGGATCAGTTGGTGGTCCAGATTTTGAGTTATGGCCGATAGCGTAAAACTATGTTCTTATGTTTAATAAACGACGCATTTCGCGTATAACCCATTTCAGGCCACGTTTTGATACAAAACTTTTTACCCACTGATGTTATATAATATTTTGGGATTTTTGATGATTTTTATTTAATTTTTGGCTGATCGGATCATACGTCGCTAAGTCGATTCGGTTTATGCCGGTTTTGACCGTTTAAGCCATAAAATGAGTTTTATACATTCTTTTGACTCCAAACCTTTTTCTACTGATTTTATATGTTAAATAAATTATTTTGAGCATTCTGGAAATATAAAAATCTCAGCTTTCCTTTGAAAACCCGGAAACGGCGTTAAATCGCATTTTTAGCGTTTTTAGCGCATAGTAAGCGTTATACCTATTTTAAACATATAAGACTCATACCTACTGATGTAATTAGTGTATTTTTATAAAATAACAGTAAGTATAAATATTTGAACTCAGATTTGCAGTTTTGGCATTTTTAGCCCTTGTGAAATTACTAAAATACCCCTACGGTGCATAGTTTGATTTTAAATGATAAGTTAAACGGGTCATACCCTACTGTTATAATATGTTAAATGAAGTATATTTACTGTATAAACCAGACCCGTAACTCAGATTTCCAAATTAGCTCTTTTAAAATCTTTTAAATGACCAAAATGCCCTTCTAAGGCATAAATTGAGTTTAAAATTATTCCGGGAAATATGGAACATAACTTACCGATATTATATCATATTTAAAGCATATTATCTCAGGGAACTTGCATTTGACTCTTTTGGCTACCCGTAACGCCCTTTTTGCGTTCGGTTCGGTTTACGTTACTAGTTTGCGTAAATTGACCGAAACGGGTCAAACGTTATCATTTTTGTCTCAAAATCCAGAATGTATTTAGTATACCCATATTATACAAGTATTCAAACTTGTCGGGTCTAGATCACGTTCTATCCGGTCTTCGCTTAATCGTGCGCTTGAACCGCATATTTCCTTAAAACTAACCGGTCTAAGCTTAGGCTTAATTAAAGACCCGTTAGTATCCTAATTGGTTATTTATACCATCGTTCCAGACTAGAGCTTTCCGGTAAATTGTACCTACGCTTACTTAGGAATACGGCTGAGTTATTATTCTTACTATTTAAGGCAGGAGCTAGCTCAGGTAAATACTTTTAACTTATTTTCCCTTATACGGGCTTGGGATACGGTATTATAAAAATACCGCTTGGTCGGGTGTTGAAACTGTTTAATCGGAGATGATTAAATTGCATAATCCCGTTTTAATCTGTGTTGATTGATAACAAATAACATTGGGGGTTAATGACCGTGTCCTGGATATCCTTGGCTCATTTTAAAAAGTGAATGGCCACGACGTAAGCACAAGGTGTAGGCAGAACACCTCCTGTTGCATATGTATAACGTATACTCACTCGTGAGATTATCTTCTTGTGAGATTATATTTGTGGTGTGTCGATTAATCTTGTCCGGCTTGTATTGTATAATCACCGGCCCTAAATGTTGGACAACCATGTAAATCGGATACAAGATTTTTATTAATAAAATTGTCCCAAGTATAAAGATTAATTTTGCCTCTGTGCATTTTAATCAATGTGTCAAGATATTTTGTGTCGTTTGCACTCGAATCACTTTTCAAACTCTTTTTCCAAAATGAGTCAGTTAATTGTATTTACCAGTGTAAACTGACGTATTTTCCAAAAAGGTTAAGTGACAAGTACTATGCGTAATTGGCTGGGAGCTCAGGGCGTCACTAAGGAATCTTGCAAGTTCTAGATGCCTAAAGTCTATTGAACAGTTTTCTTTTATTGATCCGCCTGTGGATCCTTTACCTTCCGTTGTAATACTTTGACATTACTTATATTCGGAATGTAATATATTTATCTTTTCCTTCCGCTGTGCATTTATATATTGTGTTGTTTGTCTATGATGAGGCCACTACGTCACTATACTCCCCACCGGGCCCACCGGTGACACGTGGAAAATTGGGGTGTGACAGCTGAGGATGACTTGAAGAGGGTAACCACCCACCTTGCTGAGGAGCGGATTATATGGGCTCGCGACATAGCGAAGAAGGACCGGGTCCTTGCTCACGTTAAGAGTGTGCAGGAGGAGTCGGAGCGTAAAGCTATCGCTGAGGCTCAAAAGGTGAGGTCCGAAATGTCTGCACAGGTGGAAAAATTCCGAATTGACACTGACTTTGTGTCTCAGGTGCAGGAGCGATACCAGCCTTTGACTGTTGAGGTAGAAACTTCTAACGCCAAGGTCCGAGCCAAGCAGGTGGAGTTGGAGGAGCGGGAGGATCAACTGAGAAAACTGCAGCAACAATGTGACTCCCTCGTTTCTGAGAAGAATCAGCTTACTCAGTCTTCTGCCGCCCATCAAGTGCGCCTTAGAGAGGCAGAAAAAGAACTAGAGCAATCAAACGCCGAAGTGGACAATCTTACTAGCCAACTAGCCGCATTACGAGGTGACATGAATTGGCTAATAACCAATGGCCTGGTTTGGGCATTTGAATACCTACGTCAATCAGGGTCTTTTGCGGCGTTGTTGGATCTCCTTTCTACCGCGGCATACCAATCCGGTCAACATGATGGGGTTTACACAAGATACCATGAGTGTCAGGGAGGATCACTCCTGCCTTCCATGCAACGAGGGGCAAGCTTCAAGGAGATATGGCAGATGCCCTGGAAGCGGCGTGTAACGACCCGCTACCTGCATATGCTGATTTAACAAAGCACGTTGCTGATGACGGCGTGGGTTCTTTACGCCTGATGCTGGAGCCAGTGGAAGAATCGGAGGAGGAATAAGTACAAGACATTTTGTATGAAAACTGTTTGACTTGGTTTTTGCGCAAACACTTGGTTGGTCTGTCAGACATTTAATGCTAATGTCATGATTGATGACGCCGCCGTTCTTCTGAAATGTGGCGATGTGACAAGTGATGATTATTTTTCATTAATT
Source organism: Helianthus annuus (assembly GCF_002127325.2). Lineage (NCBI taxonomy): Eukaryota > Viridiplantae > Streptophyta > Magnoliopsida > Asterales > Asteraceae > Helianthus > Helianthus annuus. The sequence continues at coordinate 162,137,741 of NC_035443.2, forward strand.
ATATTGTCGTCACCCCTGTCAAAACTGTTTATCCCTCTATAAATTAAGTCCCTTTTTCCAAATTTGGTAACTTGAAAAGATGAGTCGTAGGAGTTATAGACAGAGACTTTCTGATATTTTGCGACGCTTAGATGTCGCGAATGGTCTAGTTCGTCTCCAATTTCCAGTGACGAAGGAGATGATCCAAGGAGAAAGAGTGCCTCCTGGTGATGTCTTACCCCGGGTTAGCCGGTCCTGCAAGAGCATCATATATGAGGAGCCTTCCTCTGCTGAGGCCAGTGTTGCTGCTTTGTCTGCTGATAATTTGATGAAAGCCATTCCATTTGACCATATTCAACGCTGTGGATTAGTGTATGAATGACGTCGTGGTGGCCGTTCCGGCAAGAAACCGGTTGAGGATCAGTAGGTGATGGCTGCTCCGGTGGATGAGGGAAACACCGATGAGTTGATCATTGATCCTCATCCGTTGGAGTGTTATGGAGAAGTGTTACATACCCATGCAGAGGTAGTGGCAGACCTTTCCTAGAAGTAGGTTTAAGAACATGTTCGTTTTTGGTTTCTTAGAAGTAGGTATTTTAACAACGGGGACAAGTACTTGGTTTTTTGTAAGATAGTTCCATGTATTTATTACCAAAATACCTATCTTTTTGTAGCGGTTAATGTATCTATTACCAAGATACCCGCTCTTAGCGTTGTATATTTTGACCCTTTGACTTATATGTATGAAAAATATTTCATGTCAAGGATACTTTTTTACCGTTATGTGCAGTTAAGATGCGGTGGTAATTGTTTGTACCGTAAGTGCAGTATAAAATGCGATGGTATATTGTATATTTAAGTAATGAAGAAAAACGAAAAAGGAATAACTTTTCTTAACTCAAAACTTAAATAAGGGAAGAGACATCGATGTAGATGAATTACACTTGTTTATAAAAAGGAAAAGATAATCAAACCCCGCCGTCAGGAGCAAGGCATTACATATAACACTTTTTTAACTGAGCTGCGTTCCAGCTACGCGAAACCGCGGTACTTGCCTCATTAAACCGCGGTACCATCTACCCTGGCTAGGCGATAGGCTCCTTTACCTAAGTCTTCCCGGATGATGTAAGGACCTTCCCAGTGGGGTCCCAACTTGCCTGTGGGTCCCGCTCTACTTGCCTCATTATCGCGCATGACATAGTCGCCTTCCTTAAAGGTGTGGTGAGCTACGCGCTAATTATAGTATCTTTCCAAAGCCTTCTTATATTTTGCCTCGCTGATGGCGGCTGCTTCACGCCTTTCTTCGAGCATATCCAGGCTTTCCCTTAGGAGCGTGTCGTTACCATCGCTAGAAGTGAGGTGCCTTAGCGAGGGCAAACCGACTTCTGCGGGTATCATGGCTTCCGAGCCATAGGTAAGGCTGAAAGGAGTCTCATTGTTACTTGTCTTAGGCATTGTTCGATGTGCCCAGAGTACGTTTGGCAATTCTTCCACCCAGGAGGTTCCTTCGTAACCCAGCCTTCTTTTTATTCCATCCAACAAACTTCGATTCGCCCGCTCTACCTGGCCATTTCCTTGCGGGTGTGCTACAGATGTGAAGATTTGTTGAATCTTGAGTTGTGTACACCAATCTTGCAAGACCTGCGTTTCGTTGTCGCTTACCAAATACAGTGGCAATCCAAACCGACACACAATGTGCTCCCAAAGGAACTTTTTTGCATTTTCAGTGGTTATTTTAGCCAGAGGTTTGGCTTCGGCCCATTTGGTGAAGTAGTCAATCGCGACGATAAGGTGTTTTAGCTTTCCGGGGGCTAGCGGGAATGGTCCCACAATATCCACCGCCCACTTTTGGAAGGGCCAGGCCGATGTGACCGAGATTAAGTTGTTCTTTGGTCGGAGTGTTTGAGGAGCAAATGTTTGACAGCTACGTCACCTTCTGAGCTCTTCTACCGTGTCTTCGTGCATCCTTACCAGTAATACCCGGCGTTATGGATTTTGGCCACAACTGCCCGGGGACCAGCATGAATGCCGCATATGCCCGCGTGGATTTCCTGGATTAGATATTTCGCTTCTGCTGGAGATGCTCATCGCATCAGCGTACCCAGATATGATTTCTGTAGAGGATGCCGTTGTTGACTTCGTATTGCAGTGCCTTGTTTTGGATTTTGTGAGTGCCCGCCCTGGCGGGGGGTAATTCACCCTTTGTGAGAAACTTTAGTATTGGGGTGTACCAGCAAGGTTCCTCCACTGTGACGGCGGAAACCTCCCGAGGTTCGATGGAGGGCATTTGCAATGTTTCTACCTTTACTTCTCTTTCCATGCCTAAGGTGGTGAGTTTACTCAAGGCATCTGCTATTTGGTTCTTTCCTCTGCGGACATGATTGAGCGTGACATTGTCGAATGAAGCTATAAGCTCCTTTGTTTTAGCCAAATACTTTGCCATTGAATCGTCCTTAGCCTCATAAGTTTCATTTACTTAATTATTTACCAGCAAGGAGTCGACATACGCGTCAACTCTTGTGGCTCCCATAGATTGAGCCATCCTCAGGCCTGCGAGTAGCGCCTCATATTCTACTTCGTTGTTAGAAAATTCGAATTCGAAACGTAGGGCGTACTTTAGCTGTATTTCGTCTGGGCTTATCAGCATGAGACCTGCTCCAGAGCCTTTCCCTCTGGACGATCCATCTGTGTAGAGCTTCCAAGTTTTTCTAGATGTACTGGACTCTGGAATGTCCTGAACTATGGGGTCCTGTATAGTTTCTCCCTCACGAATTTCAGCTAAGAAATCGGCGATCACCTGCCCCTTGATTGCTGTTCGTTTTCGGTACTCGATGTCTAAAGCTCCTAACTCAATTGCCCATTTAGCCAATCTTTCGGAGATCTCGGGCTTGTGCAAAATTTGTTGTAACGTTTAGTTTGTTTAAACCTGCACACGGTGCCCTTGAAAGTATCTTCGTAGCCGCCGGGTAGCATGAACTAAAGCAAGCACCAATTTTTCAAGAGTTGGATACCTCGTCTTGAGCCCTGCCAGAACTCGGCTAATGTAGTAAATGGGTGTTTGTTTCCCGTCTCTCTCTACCATGAGTACCGCGCTTACCGCATTGTGTGCCGCTGCTAGGTACATTTTGAGTAGTTCTTCCGGATATAGCGCAGTTAACATGGGTAGTTTCTTGATGAAACGCTTCATGTCTTGTAGGGCTTCTTCCACTTCACTGGTCCATTTGAAGTTCTTCTTGTTAAGGCAGTCCTTCAGTGTTTTTATAAATGGCAAAGACCTTTCGGCGTGCCTTGCCAAGAATCTATTTATGGCCACCAGATGCCCATTTAATGCTTGTGCTTCTTTCAGAGTCCTGTGGGAGGGCATCCGCGTTATGGAAGCTACTTTTTCCGGGTTGGCTTTAAAACCGTCCCGGGTGACTACTACCCCCAAAAACTTGCCTTCCTCGACCCCGAATGAACACTTCTTGGGGTTGAGCTTGATGTTATACTCCTTGAGCGTTTGGAAGGTTTCTTCGATGTCTACCAGCATTTGTTTTTCTTCCCTGCTTTTGATTGCTAAATCGTCGACGTATACTTCTAGGTTCCTTCCGATTTGTTTTTCAAAAGCTTTGTCCATGAGCCGCTAATAAGTAGCTCCGGCGTTTCGCAGGTCAAAAGGCATCTCGGTATAACAAAAGATACCCACATCAGTATGAAACGCTGATTTCTCTTCATCGTCTTTGGACATTTTGATTTGGTGATAACCCTTATAGGCGTCTAAGAAACATTTGTACCTATAAGGAACAAGGGAGTCCAATTTGAAATCCATCTCCGGTAGCGGGTAAGCATCCTTGGGGCATGCTTTATTAAGATCTTTGAAGTCTATGCACATCCGCCACGTACCGTCTGGCTTCTTGACCATCACGGGGTTTGATACCCATGTGTGGTACTTTGTTTCTCTGAGTATTCCAGCTTCAACCAGCTTTCGTGCTTCTTTGACTACATCTGCCTTTCGATCTGGAGCCTTACTTCGTTTTCCCTGTGTGACGGGTTTAATGCCCGGGAGTGTCGCTAGCCTGTGCTCTGCCCTCTCCCGGGGTATTCCGGTCATGTCAGAATGCTCGAAAGCGAAAATGTCGGCGTTTCTTCTCAGCAGTTGTTTAGGTTGGTTTTGACTTCTGGGGAGAGACTATCCCCTATAGTTACTGTCTGATCTGGATGGCGTGTGTTTAATATCCATCTTTCAGGATCGATGGTGCCGGTAGGCCATTGTCGGTATCCTTTGGTGTCCAATACCTCTCCCACCTTATCTCGAAATACCGTAGCAATACCCCGCGGGGTGGGAAACTTCATGAAGCCTCGCGTCGTAGATACGATAGCGTCCAACTTTCCCAGTGTGAACCTTCCGATGATTACATTGTAGTAAGACTCAGCGCGTACCACAAGGAATGTAAGGAGTATGGTTCTTTCCTGGGGGGCTTGTCCAAAGGTGACTGGGAAAGTAATTTAGCCGATGGGATCAACCTTTTCCCCCGTAAAACCTTTAATAGGGGTGTGTACTGACTCAAGCAGTCTCCTATCTTCTGGTTGCATTCTGTAGAAGCAATGCTCATAGATGATATCCTCTGAACTCCCGGTATCTACCAAGATCCTCCTCATGTGATAATCACCTACCGCAGCAAATATGATTAAGGCGTCAGTAGTGAGGTGTAAACCCTCCACGTGGGGCTCTATTGTCATGGTAGCCAGCATCCAACGTTCGAGCGTGGAGAAACTCCGCTTGGCTCCTTTTCCTTTTTCCGCGTGTACCATGTTTAGCTCCCGCGACCTTTTACCCACCGCCTTGTCGTTTTCTTCTTGAACGGGCGGTGGGCCCTTTTTGATGCCTCGTACTAGGTGTGCTAATTTACCCGCTTTTACAAAGTATTCAGTCTGCTTCTTTAGCTAAAAACAATCATTAGTATCGTGGCCGCTCCCTTTGTGGTATTCACAATACTTGCTTGTATCTTTGTTGGGGTTGTGCTTTAGCGGCTTCGGAGGGTTGAACTTGAGGTTCTCGGAAGCTAGGATTTCCGCTGGCGTCTTGCTCAAGTTAGGGTAATCGGATCGCGGCTTGGAGGGTTCGCTCCTTGAGTAGGTATTTCTAGACCTATCATACCGCAAGTCCGTTCTGTCGCCTCTTTGGTATCGGTCTCCTCTGCCTTTATTTTTAGAACCTCACTGTTCCCTCTCCTCTTGGCTTTTCAGAGCCTCCTTTTTCCTATTAGCCGTGTGACTAGCGGCTATCGCTTTTTCTTGTATTACATAAACCTTAGCTATTCTCAGGATTTCGTCGATGGTGGGAGGTACCTCGTCTCTTCCGTGGAGTGTTCTTAATAGTTCATCAATTTACTCCTTGTAGGAAAGCTCCACACGCTAGATCATTTGTGACACCTGGGATTGCCAGGCTTTCTTTATTGAATCTAGCGATGAAACTTTCCACCGTTTCATTGTCTCGCCGGCGGATGTGGAGAAGTTCGTTTTGATCTTTAGTGTGCCGGCGTTGTTGTCTAAATTGCAAGATGAATTTGGACTCTAGATCCTCGAAACTGTCAATCTCCCCAATGGGCAGACTATCCCACCAGACCCGAGCCGCGCCTACCAGAGTTTGCACAAACATTTTGCACCAGAGGGGCATAGGCCAACAGGCTACCTCTCTTGCTCTTTTGAATAGATTGAGATGGTCGTCAGGGTCACCTAGACCATCGTATTTGCCAACGGTTTGAGGCATCTTGGGCTTTTCCTTGATAGGAGCTTCTGCAATTCTTCTGGTGAATTTGGATTTGAAAGTTGCATCTACTGGCTTGTAAGGTAGGGTGAGTTCGTCTTCGTCTTCTACATTGATCGGTTGTACTGGAGGGGTGACCCTGCTTTGGCTGGTACCCTGGTGTCACACCCCGATTTCCACGTGTCACCGGTGGGCCCGGTGTGGGGTACAGTGACGTAGTTGGCATCGTCATAGACAATCAACACAATATAATAATGCACAGCGGAAGCAGAATAGAAACATTTCAACTTTTAAATAAAGTGTAATAATAGATATCACAGTAGTTGAAATGGATCCACAGGCGGATCAAATAAAAATAGAAATAAATAGTTCAACAGATAAATGTCGTCCGAGTTTGCGAGACTATCGTGGACGCTCTCTAGGAAACAGCCAGCCTATTTCCGTATAGTACCTGCACTTAATCTTTTGGGAAAATACGTCAGTTTACACTGGTAAATACAAATCGACTGACTCATTTTGAAAATGATTGAAAATTTATTTAAATGCACAAGGCATAAATATTTTTATTAACTTGGGATAATTATATAATATAAACTTGTGAACGAATTACATGCACTTATATCTCTGGTGGCCCGGGATCTACTGTCCGGGCTAGAGATTTAATTGACACACCACATTAAAGAGTTATACACGACGGGTGTACGCCTACGCCCCGTGCTCTGGTCGTGGCCATCTCGTAAGATAATGCCAAGGATATCCGGGACATGGTCAATAACCCCCCAAAGCCTTTAAGTAAGACAAAACTGTTTAAACGAAGTCGCACAAGCTATTCAAGACTGAACACCTATAAGGAGCAGGACTTGTGCGCCCGATCAAGCGGTATTTTAAATACCGTACCCCAAGCCCGTATAGGGAAAATAAGTCAAAATGTATTTACCTGAGCAAGTATAAGTCACAAACGATAAGTGTTGATAGCTTTTACCGGGCTTCCTAATCTGGAACAAAGGTTTATAATTAACCTATTAGATTCCTAACGGGTCTTTTATTTAAGCCTAAGCTTTGACCGGTTAGTTTTAGGAGTGATACGGTTTACGCACGATTAAGCGAAAGACCGGATAGAATGTGATTTAGACCCGACAAGTTTGAATACTTGTATAATATGGGTATACTAAATACATTCTGGATTTTGAAATAAAAATGATATCGTTTGACCCGTTTCGGTCAATTTACGCAAACTAGTTACGTAAACCGAACCGAACGCGAAAAGGGCGATACGGGTAGCCAAAAGATTCAAATGCAAGTTCCCTGAATTAATATGCTTAGAATATGATATTATATCAGTAAGTTATGTCCTATATTGCCCGGGATAATTTTAAACTCAATTTATGCCTTAGAAGGGCATTTTGGTCATTTAAAGGATAATAAAAGGATAAAATTAGAAATCTGAGTTTCGGGTCTGGTTCCTACAGTAAATATACTTAATATAACATATTATACCAGTAGGGTATGACCCATATGTCAAATATATCATTTAAAACCAAACTATGCACCATAGGGGTAATTTAGTAATTTCACAAGGGCTAAAAACGCCAAAACTGGAAACCTGAGTTCAAAATATTATACTTACTGTTATTATATGAAAATATGTAATTTACATCAGTAGGTATAAGTCTTATAGGTTTAAAACAAGTACAACGCTTACTATGCGCTAAGAACGCTAAATATGCGATTCAAGGGCGTTTTCGGGTCTTCAAATAAAATCTGAGATTTTTATATTTCCAGAAGTCTTATAATACTTTATTCATCATATAAAATCAGTAGAAAAAGGTTTCGGGTCAAAAGGATGTGTAAAACTCTTTTTATGGCTAAAACGGTCAAAACCGACATAAGCCGAAATGGCTAGGTGATCGAGGATCCGTTCAGCCAAAAATTAATTAAAAATCATCAAAATTCCCAGAATATTATATATAATCAGTTGGTAAAAAGTTTTGTACCAAAATGTGGCCAGAAACGGGTTCTACGCAAAAAGGACCGTTTATGTAAATTTATAATATAGTTTTACGCTAATGGCCATAACTCACAATCTGGACCACCAACTGATCCGAAACTTTCGGTGCAAGTTTATATAATAAAAATAAAGATTTCTATCCTTTCACTTTTCCAAAAATCCCGTTTTAAATCAAAAAGGGCAAAATAGTCAACTTTATGCATAAACCGGAAACATGCATTCGAATAGGCTAAACATAGACTCAATCAAAGAAAATTCCAGAAAGTTTAACTACAATAAAAATAGTCAAAAATGCTATCCAATACAGATCTCGAACATGCATGTACGAATCCGAATCGATAGTCTACGAAATAACCGTTTTACAAGACTTTCGGTTCCGATTCGTGGCTATACTATAGATTGTCGAGTTGATGATGATTAGAACACATTCTTATATGTATTACAAGTCATTTTTAATGATCAATCAGGTTGCATGTCATCTATATCATTAATCATGTCATTTTTCACAAAAATCGCTTCTGTTGACTTTTTAGAAATAGGTTTGACTCGACATTAAGCATGCATGTAGTGGGAATCAGTTAGTACCCTTTAGAGGGTTTGTTTCCCACATAAATACCAATCTATAACAAGTTTCAATTCGAGAAATTACTGAAAGAAATCCGTTTAATCAGAAAGTCAAAGGTTATGAACACCCAGTTTGACTTTTACTAATAATCAAAGCAAAAACGGATTAAAGAACGAATTGAAGGCTTACAAGAGTCCTAAAGATGTTTAGTGGACACTAGAAGTTGGCCTTGATGCTCAGATTATCTCCAGAGAAGCTTTGAGAGCTCTTGCAAGTCTTGGTGTTCTTGTTCACTATTGTAAATGTCAAGAAATGAGCTAAATTCGGATTTAAAGCTGAGATTCTGAGGTTTACTGTTGATGGTAGGCATGCATGGCTCTTAATTGGTGCAATTGGAGGCAAGACCAGCTGTTTGTCACTCAAATTCGGACCCAAATCAACCCAAATTCGATTTTCTGCACCTGATAGTCCCACGCGGCCCGCCTGGGTCTGTCCAGGCGGGTCGCCTGACCTGCTGTTCAGCCAAACATCTTTCAAACATTGACAGCTTTGACTCCTGAACTTGTACGTGATGTTTCGGCTACTTTTCTCGACCCGTAAACCCCCAAACTTGGTTTTTAAGGACCTTAGGACTTTTACCAACATGGTAATGCCCTCGGATAACTTTGCGCTCAACCGAAAAGCCCTGAAATTCGACGTTGACGCTTCTAGTCCCTTAAGTACGGTTTTGGCCATAACTTTCTCATACGTTGACGAAACTTCATGAAATTTTTACCACATATTCTAGTGAGTATATTTTAGCTATACAAAGCTTCGGGTCTGCCAAAAGTTCACTCAGAGGTATAAATTAAACATGTTGACACTTTTGGCCCCTATAGTTTACAATACTTCACTTTTGGGCAATTTCCGCGTCGTATGATCCATGAACCAACCGTTAAAGGTTATAAACATTATGTGGGGTTATCATAGAGCCTATTTATCCATTGTTGACACTTTGGACCCTTACGTTCCATAGTTTTCACTGTTTGTCACTTTTAGTCCCTCTAAAGTATGTTTTCACATAACGGAACCTTATGACACGTGTCAAGACATTATTGGACGAAATTTTTCGAGGTGTTACATCCTCACCCCCTTAAAAGAAATCTCGACCCCGAGATTTAATCAAACAAATGGGGATATTTTTCTTTCATCGTGGATTCCACTTCCCACGTGTATTCGGGACCTCTACGGGCATCCCATTTGACCTTTACAATAGGCACGTGCTTCCTTCGAAGCTTCTTTACCTGTCGATCCTCAATCGACAAAGGTTTTTCAACAAACTTTAGACTTTCGTCTATGTGTATATCTGTATGCGGTATAACCAGTGAATCGTCAGCGAAACACTTCTTCAAATTACAGATGTGAAACACATTATGAATGGCACTAAGCTCTTCTGGCAAGTTTAACTTGTAAGCGACTGCCCCGACACGTTCGATTATCTCGAAAGGTCCTATATATCTCGGGCTCAGCTTGCCTTTCTTTCCAAATCTCATCACACCTTTCCAAGGCGATACTTTGAGCAACACTTTTTCACCCACATCAAAGTGAAAATCTTTGCGCTTAGGATCCGCATAACTTTTCTGCCTATCCCTGGCAGCTTTCAAACGATCACGGATCTGAACGATCTTGTCTGTCGTCTCAAAGACGATTTCTGGTCCAGACAACTGGACATCTCCAACTTCTGCCCAACAAATGGGCGATCTACACTTCCTACCGTATAGGGCCTCAAAAGGCGCAGCCTTTATGCTGGAATGGTAGCTATTGTTGTAGGAGAATTCAATCAGTGGTAGGTGCTTATCCCAACTACCACCTAAGTCGATCGCACATGCTCGAAGCATGTCTTCCAGAGTTTGAATAGTACGCTCACTCTGACCATCAGTCTGAGGATGATAAGCCGTACTGAAATTCAAACGAGTGCCCAACGACTGTTGGAAACTCTTCCAAAAATGTGACGTATATCTAGTATCCCTATCAGAGATGATAGATATAGGTATACCATGTAGCGCTACTATCTTATCGACGTATAATTGAGCTAACATATCCGAGCTATACGTCTCTTTGATGGGTAGAAAATGAGCTGACTTAGTCAGTCTGTCAACTATGACCCATATGGTATCATTTCCCTTTTTCGTCTTTGGCAACTTGGTGATGAAATCCATTGTCACCATTTCCCATTTCCACTCGGGAATTTCAGGTTGTTGAAGCAAACCTGACGGCTTCTGATGCTCAGCCTTGACTTGCGCACAAGTCAAACATTTGGCCACATACTCGGCCACGGACTTTTTCAAACCAATCCACCAGTAGTTTGACTTCAGATCCTGGTACATCTTATCCGCTCCAGGATGAACGGAGTATTTAGAGCTGTGGGCTTCCTGGAGGATAACATCCCGAAGTCCTCCATATACTGGAACCCATATTCGTCCGTTTAGTCGTAACATTCCATCTTTGTCGTGGGATAACTGCTCCTCAGTTACTCCCAACTTTTCTGCAGGATAGTTAGCTTCCAGCACAGCTTCCTTCTGTGCAGCTAACACCCTTTCATTCAAATTATTTCTTATTTCAATGCGCTTGGCATTGATTCTGATCGGTTTAACCCTTTCCTTTCTACTTAAGGCGTCGGCAACTACATTTGCCTTGCCTGGATGGTATCTTATCTCACAGTCATAATCATTGAGAGTTTCCATCCATCGCCTTTGACGCATGTTCAATTCCTTCTGATTGAACAAATGCTGAAGACTCTTGTGATCCGAATAAATTATGCACTTGGTTCCATACAAGTAATGTCTCCATAACTTCAAAGCAAATACAACCGCACCCAATTCCAAATCGTGGGTGGTGTAGTTCTTCTCATGCACTTTGAGCTGTCGAGAAGCGTAGGCAATGACTTTGCCTTTCTGCATGAGTACACAGCCCATGCCAGTATGTGATGCATCACAATACACCACAAATTCATCTATACCATCGGGCAATGTCAACACTGGTGCATGGCTCAGCTTCTGCTTCAGAATGTCAAAGGATTCCTGCTGCTTAGGGCCCCAATCAAACTTACTCTTCTTACGGGTCAATGAGGTTAGGGGCGCAGCAATCCTTGAGAAGTTCTCGATGAATCTTCTGTAATATCCTGCCAATCCGAGGAAACTGCGAATCTCAGTAGGAGTCTTCGGCTCCTGCCAATTCATAACTGCTTCTACTTTAGCGGGATCTACTTGGATACCACGCTCACTTACAACATGTCCAAGGAATTGGACTTCTCGAAGCCAAAATTCACACTTCGAGAATTTGGCATAAAGCTTCTCTTGATTCAGTAGTTTGAGAATACAACGAAGGTGTTTCTCATGGTCAGCTTGGCTCTTCGAGTAGATAAGAATGTCATCAATAAAGACGATAACGAACTTATCTAAGTAAGGTTTGCAGACGCGATTCATGAGATCCATGAACGCGGCTGGTGCGTTAGTGAGCCCAAACGGCATCACTAGGAACTCGTAGTGTCCATAACGAGTCCTAAACGCGGTCTTGTGTACGTCTTCATCCTTGACCTTCAACTGATGATAACCTGACCTCAGGTCAATCTTGGAGAAATAACTTGCTCCTTGCAACTGATCGAACAGATCGTCGATCCTGGGTAACGGATACCTATTCTTGATAGTGACCTTGTTAAGTTCACGGTAATCGATGCACAGACGCATCGAACCATCCTTCTTTTTAACGAACAAGATTGGCGCTCCCCAAGGAGATGAGCTAGGTCTGATAAAACCCTTAGCTAATAGATCATCCAACTGCGTCCTCAACTCCTTCATCTCCGTTGGTGCCAATCTGTATGGTGCTCTTGCCACAGGCGCAGTGCCTGGAATGATATCTATCCGAAACTCTACTTGTCTATCCGGTGGCAATCCGGGTAGTTCTTCAGGAAACACTTCAGGATATTCTGATATAACAGGGATATCCTCAATCTTCGGCTTCGGCTCATCAATGGTAACTTGGGCCATATAGATGACACATCCCTTCTGCATGCATCTGGATGCCTTGAGCATGGACACTTGCTCGGGCAATCCATGTTGGGTATCTCCTTGAATAGTGAGCGACTCACCAGACGGAGTCTTCACTATCACCTGCTTTCTATTGCACAGAATCTGGGCTTGGTTATTCGACAACCAATCCATGCCTATCACTATGTCGAATCCAGCTAGCTTAAAGGGAAGCAAGGATAGCGGGAAAGAATGATTCCTAATGGATATAACACATCCATCTAAAACAGTTGAGGCGGTTTCTATGGTTCCATCGGCTAATTCCACCTCATATTTCACGCTTAAGGTTTTAACAGGAAGGTTCAACAGTTTACAAAACTTATTATCTACAAACGACTTATCAGCTCCAGAATCAAACAAGACTCTAGCAAAAATATCGTTTACAAGAAACGTACCGGTAATGACGTTATCGTCAAGGACTGCTTCCTTTGCGTCCATTTTGAAGACTCTCGCATTAGTCTTCTTCCCTTCCTCGGCCTTCTTCGCAAACTTTGGACAGTTGGGCCGAATATGACCTTTTTCGTTGCAACCAAAACAAGTTGCATCCTTCATCTTCTTGCAATCCACAGCCTTATGTTCGGTGGACTTGCAGATTCCACATCGCTTCTCCGAAGACTGGGATTTTGTTTCAAACCGACACCTCCCAAAGTGGTGTCTCCTACAAAACTTGCATCTGGGTTTTTCACCCGACTGATGATCACTCTTCCTAGACCCTGACCCTTTCCTGTGGTCGTTGTTCCCTCTATGTCGCTTTTCAGATCTCCGTGAGGTGTCATCCTCACGTTTTCGTTTGTTCTCCTCAGAGCTCCTTATGGCTCTCAATCTAACCACGTCTTGAGTGAGGGAGAGGGATAGATCCGCTACGGATCGAAATGTTGTAGGTCTTGAAGCTTTAACACTCGCCTTTATTTCCGGTGCCAGACCCCCGATAAATCGAGCAATCCTACGCGGCTCCGGGGTCACCAAGTAAGGCACTAAACGAGACAGCGTGTTGAACGTAGTAAGATACGTTTGACAGTCGAGGTTCTTCATGACTAAGGATACGAAATCCGATTCGATTCGCTCGACCTCGTGCTGCGGGCAGAAGTTCTCTTTAATCAGGGCCACAAACTGTTCCCATGACAAACCGTACAGTGTGGCCTTACCAGCAGCTTGTAGGAGTGACCTCCACCATGCTAACGCATCTCCTTTGAATGACTGGGACACGTACTTAACGACGTCCCTATCAGCACACCCGCTGATATCAACTACAGTGTCCATCTCGTCGATCCACGTCATGCAGTCGACGGCTCCTTTTTCCCCAGTGAAATCTCTGGGCTTGCAAGATACAAAGTATTTGTACGTACAGGACCTGTTGTACGTGTCACGCTTCAGCTCAATCTCCTGCTTCGGGACGCTGCTGTGGTTGGAGGAATGATTATCATCCTCAACCTTCTTTGGCTCACTCTTTTTAGACGGCGGCTTACTATGAGCCCCAGAATGAGTCTTAGCCTTGACATGCGTCACTGAGCGGGTTCTACTCTGAGTACCACTAGATTCTCTGAACTGCCTATCCATAGCCTTGGCGACAGCATTATCAATCAGTGCTTGCAATTCTGCACCGGTAACGTGAATCTTTGCATTATCTGAGCGTTCCCCAGAATGACTGTTGGTTTCTTCCGATTTGGCCATCGTAGCTTTAAGCTACAATAAAGGACAAGGTCTAATTTAGAACCTAACAGTATTATCGTTCTAGACGATTTATTAACCATGGTATCAAAAACCTTAGCAGTTAATTTAATAAATTTCATTCAGGCTTTTATTAGCAATCAAGGAATGAAAATATATATATTGGCACCATAGGCCTAGTCACAAGGACAATCACTAAATTATAAATTTAGATTTTTATAGGATTATAAATTGTATAATTAAACAAATAATCCTTTACTAGACAGAGAGTCATAAACCACAACTGTCATTATATAACATAGTTATAACCCGTAGGTATCAAGCCATTAATAGACTTGTGTACAGATATAATCTGTAGATAATTCTTTACTAGGCAGGGAGTCATAGACCACAACTGCCACTATATGACATAGTCATAACCCGTAGGTATCAAGTCATTAATAGACTTGTATACAGATAAAATCTGTAGGTAATTCTTTACTAGGCAGGGAGTCATAGACCACAACTGCCACTATATGACATAGTCATAACCCGTAGGTATCAAGTCATTAATAGACTTGTATACAGAAAAAAATCTGTAGATAATTTATTAAAAAGGGTGGCTTGTGTGATTTTACAGATCACGCTTGGCCAGGAATGTTAACATGTTTTCAGATGTTAACAGGGAGTTGAATCCTTTCAACCAGGTTTTACCATCAGGGCCAGGCCTGTTAATAAGGCATTCAGGCTAGGTTATACCTTACTAAGATTCTTATAAAATGGCAAATCAAGTAAAAATTGATATTTTCCATTATTTTAATATTATTCATGCATATAAATAAAATGATAAATTCAAATTAACCATTTAAATTTCCAATAAAATACCAGTACATATTTGCCTTAAACGGGACTTTGAAATAACATGGATAACATGAATAACATGAATAACATGCCCGCGCAGGGGCTAAACAAATAACAACAATAACAAAATAAAGTAAAGCAAACCCACGCAGGGGTAGAATAAGATAGATATACCCACACAGGGGTAGAGTACAAGGATAGATGTCCACGCAGGGACATGAGTACATGAGACAAAATCGAAGGATTCAATGATCCCTCTTGCTCTTACCCTTGAGAAGGTCAAACACCTTCTTGAACATGCCACGGTTGTGACGGCGATCACTTTGCAACTCCCGTCGCATGCTATCAATCCCATGCAGGATTTCCTGAACCTGTGGCGGCGACATCATAGGCGCCGGTGGCGGTGGCTGGAAGTGCTGCGGCTGCGGCGGCTGGTACGGCTGCGGCTGCGGTGGCTGCTGGTAACCCGGAGGGTAACCAAAAGTAGACTGCCCAGCAGTCCAAGTGTCTCCCAATGGACCACTAGGAGGGAGTGAGCTGTAGTTCACAGCTTGCCAGTAAGGGTCTCCTGTGTAATCATAACCCTGAGGGAAAACATGCTCGAACGGGTTGAACTGAGCGGCACTAGCATAAGCCGGAATCGGCTCTCCATAGTTCTGCGGCGGCAGAGGCGGAATCGGTACAGAAGTAACCTCTGATATGGGATGCTGAGACTCCCCTGTCTCGGACTCCCCGGGTAGAGACGTGTAGCGGCTGCTACTAACATGTGGAGGGGTGCCTATGCGAATCCCTCCGCGCGTAGACATGCGCGCATTCCTCCTTGGCCTCTGAGGCGGAGGAGGTAAAACTGGTGGCGGCGGTGGTGACGGAGTGATCACGTCACGCCATAGGGCCTCAGATAGGTCCTGCGGTAGAGGCGGCTGCTGCTGAAGCTGCTGCGAGTGGTACTGCGAGTGCACCGGTGAAACCTGGTGAGACTGGAGCATTGGAGAGTTGTGGCTGGGGGTGAAATACCAATCATGCTGCTTAAATCTCTCCTGAAAGCTGTCCCCACCATTGTAGGGTGATCCCCTAAATGGCGACCCATCCGATATCTCAATCGGATGGTTAGGCGTACCTGATGGAGGTAGCGAGGGGTCCGTATCCTCGTCGACGTCCATCTCGTGACCACCAGAAAAGTGGTCCTCCGGTCCAAGTGGGTTATGACCCACTGGCTCATCCCCAAAAGCATCAGGGTTATACAAACCCTGGTAGACTGGCGCTGGATACTGGTGCGGTGACTGCTGCAAAGGTATGTAGGATCCATGCGAACCATGGGGCCCATTCTCCGAGTGGGGCCCAAACGAGTGGGGTAAAGACGGTGAAGTGCTGGCGGACACCGAGTGTCTAGCAGGCTCGGCGAAAGACCTCCAAAGGTCGTTGGCGGCTGTGTTGTGCGTGGCGGATGGTGCTCGCCTATGTGAGGGCCCTGCCTCATGGTCGTGGGTAGTAGCAAATCCTCCTCGACCTCTCATTCGCGGCGGCATAGTGATCCTGTCAAAAGTCAAACAAGTTGCACAACAAAATATATAAGACAATGCAATAATAAATAAAAATAAATTAAACGAAAAGTTGAACATTCCTAAGTTCTTTGTCTAGACTCGAAAATCGAGGAATGTGCAATTGTGTAACTGAGATTAAACACATTAGGATAGTGTTTAATTCACTCAGCGTTGGCTCTGATACCAACCTGTCACACCCCGATTTCCACGTGTCACCGGTGGGCCCGGTGTGGGGTACAGTGACGTAGTTGGCATCGTCATAGACAATCAACACAATATAATAATGCACAGCGGAAGCAGAATAGAAACATTTCAACTTTTAAATAAAGTGTAATAATAGATATCACAGTAGTTGAAATGGATCCACAGGCGGATCAAATAAAAATAGAAATAAATAGTTCAACAGATAAATGTCGTCCGAGTTTGCGAGACTATCGTGGACGCTCTCTAGGAAACAGCCAGCCTATTTCCGTATAGTACCTGCACTTAATCTTTTGGGAAAATACGTCAGTTTACACTGGTAAATACAAATCGACTGACTCATTTTGAAAATGATTGAAAATTTATTTAAATGCACAAGGCATAAATATTTTTATTAACTTGGGATAATTATATAATATAAACTTGTGAACGAATTACATGCACTTATATCTCTGGTGGCCCGGGATCTACTGTCCGGGCTAGAGATTTAATTGACACACCACATTAAAGAGTTATACACGACGGGTGTACGCCTACGCCCCGTGCTCTGGTCGTGGCCATCTCGTAAGATAATGCCAAGGATATCCGGGACATGGTCAATAACCCCCCAAAGCCTTTAAGTAAGACAAAACTGTTTAAACGAAGTCGCACAAGCTATTCAAGACTGAACACCTATAAGGAGCAGGACTTGTGCGCCCGATCAAGCGGTATTTTAAATACCGTACCCCAAGCCCGTATAGGGAAAATAAGTCAAAATGTATTTACCTGAGCAAGTATAAGTCACAAACGATAAGTGTTGATAGCTTTTACCGGGCTTCCTAATCTGGAACAAAGGTTTATAATTAACCTATTAGATTCCTAACGGGTCTTTTATTTAAGCCTAAGCTTTGACCGGTTAGTTTTAGGAGTGATACGGTTTACGCACGATTAAGCGAAAGACCGGATAGAATGTGATTTAGACCCGACAAGTTTGAATACTTGTATAATATGGGTATACTAAATACATTCTGGATTTTGAAATAAAAATGATATCGTTTGACCCGTTTCGGTCAATTTACGCAAACTAGTTACGTAAACCGAACCGAACGCGAAAAGGGCGATACGGGTAGCCAAAAGATTCAAATGCAAGTTCCCTGAATTAATATGCTTAGAATATGATATTATATCAGTAAGTTATGTCCTATATTGCCCGGGATAATTTTAAACTCAATTTATGCCTTAGAAGGGCATTTTGGTCATTTAAAGGATAATAAAAGGATAAAATTAGAAATCTGAGTTTCGGGTCTGGTTCCTACAGTAAATATACTTAATATAACATATTATACCAGTAGGGTATGACCCATATGTCAAATATATCATTTAAAACCAAACTATGCACCATAGGGGTAATTTAGTAATTTCACAAGGGCTAAAAACGCCAAAACTGGAAACCTGAGTTCAAAATATTATACTTACTGTTATTATATGAAAATATGTAATTTACATCAGTAGGTATAAGTCTTATAGGTTTAAAACAAGTACAACGCTTACTATGCGCTAAGAACGCTAAATATGCGATTCAAGGGCGTTTTCGGGTCTTCAAATAAAATCTGAGATTTTTATATTTCCAGAAGTCTTATAATACTTTATTCATCATATAAAATCAGTAGAAAAAGGTTTCGGGTCAAAAGGATGTGTAAAACTCTTTTTATGGCTAAAACGGTCAAAACCGACATAAGCCGAAATGGCTAGGTGATCGAGGATCCGTTCAGCCAAAAATTAATTAAAAATCATCAAAATTCCCAGAATATTATATATAATCAGTTGGTAAAAAGTTTTGTACCAAAATGTGGCCAGAAACGGGTTCTACGCAAAAAGGACCGTTTATGTAAATTTATAATATAGTTTTACGCTAATGGCCATAACTCACAATCTGGACCACCAACTGATCCGAAACTTTCGGTGCAAGTTTATATAATAAAAATAAAGATTTCTATCCTTTCACTTTTCCAAAAATCCCGTTTTAAATCAAAAAGGGCAAAATAGTCAACTTTATGCATAAACCGGAAACATGCATTCGAATAGGCTAAACATAGACTCAATCAAAGAAAATTCCAGAAAGTTTAACTACAATAAAAATAGTCAAAAATGCTATCCAATACAGATCTCGAACATGCATGTACGAATCCGAATCGATAGTCTACGAAATAACCGTTTTACAAGACTTTCGGTTCCGATTCGTGGCTATACTATAGATTGTCGAGTTGATGATGATTAGAACACATTCTTATATGTATTACAAGTCATTTTTAATGATCAATCAGGTTGCATGTCATCTATATCATTAATCATGTCATTTTTCACAAAAATCGTTTCTGTTGACTTTTTAGAAATAGGTTTGACTCGACATTAAGCATGCATGTAGTGGGAATCAGTTAGTACCCTTTAGAGGGTTTGTTTCCCACATAAATACCAATCTATAACAAGTTTCAATTCGAGAAATTACTGAAAGAAATCCGTTTAATCAGAAAGTCAAAGGTTATGAACACCCAGTTTGACTTTTACTAATAATCAAAGCAAAAACGGATTAAAGAACGAATTGAAGGCTTACAAGAGTCCTAAAGATGTTTAGTGGACACTAGAAGTTGGCCTTGATGCTCAGATTATCTCCAGAGAAGCTTTGAGAGCTCTTGCAAGTCTTGGTGTTCTTGTTCACTATTGTAAATGTCAAGAAATGAGCTAAATTCGGATTTAAAGCTGAGATTCTGAGGTTTACTGTTGATGGTAGGCATGCATGGCTCTTAATTGGTGCAATTGGAGGCAAGACCAGCTGTTTGTCACTCAAATTCGGACCCAAATCAACCCAAATTCGATTTTCTGCACCTGATAGTCCCACGCGGCCCGCCTGGGTCTGTCCAGGCGGGTCGCCTGACCTGCTGTTCAGCCAAACATCTTTCAAACATTGACAGCTTTGACTCCTGAACTTGTACGTGATGTTTCGGCTACTTTTCTCGACCCGTAAACCCCCAAACTTGGTTTTTAAGGACCTTAGGACTTTTACCAACATGGTAATGCCCTCGGATAACTTTGCGCTCAACCGAAAAGCCCTGAAATTCGACGTTGACGCTTCTAGTCCCTTAAGTACGGTTTTGGCCATAACTTTCTCATACGTTGACGAAACTTCATGAAATTTTTACCACATATTCTAGTGAGTATATTTTAGCTATACAAAGCTTCGGGTCTGCCAAAAGTTCACTCAGAGGTATAAATTAAACATGTTGACACTTTTGGCCCCTATAGTTTACAATACTTCACTTTTGGGCAATTTCCGCGTCGTATGATCCATGAACCAACCGTTAAAGGTTATAAACATTATGTGGGGTTATCATAGAGCCTATTTATCCATTGTTGACACTTTGGACCCTTACGTTCCATAGTTTTCACTGTTTGTCACTTTTAGTCCCTCTAAAGTATGTTTTCACATAACGGAACCTTATGACACGTGTCAAGACATTATTGGACGAAATTTTTCGAGGTGTTACACCTGGGTGACAGGGAGTTGAGCGGAAGTGATTTTTAGCATAAGGTTGGGGCCTCCACCTGGAGAAAATCGAGGTCTAGACGCGTTTCCTCTGTCATAAGTAGGTTCCGCTGTCGGCGGAGTTTGACTGTAAACCGGTTGTGACGTTGGAAAAGTCCACCAAGGCGGCATGTAAGCCACGTATGGCGATTGTTGAGCATGGCCTTGTGTTGCTCCCTGGGGAGTGTACATTGAATTGTCGTATGGGGGTAAATACCCGTATTGGGGGTGCGTAATAGTACTCGAGAAAATAAGCCTGATTTCCCGGTGTGATTGGAGCGTTCATAATTCCTGCTGGCATGACCACTGGGTGATGAGGCGGTGTAGACAGTGTCGTTGTTAGCGCTGCTGAATACAAGGGTGGCATGGCATATGTAACCGAAGGTTGATAATACTGAGGCATGCTTACCTGTGGTATAACAGTGCTTGGGCTTGCCGATGTAATAACTGGCATAGAGTTAAGACGTGTCATCTGTGGACTGGCGGTTGTTGCTGGGGTGAACACGTTAACTCCTATTACAGTTGGATCGACTGACGGGAATTGTAGGGAAGTGTAGGAAAATAGTTCCGCCGCTGGGGTCCCAGAAGAAACGGCGGTTGTGCCTGCAAAACCTGGTGGTGGTCCTTCCATTTCGAACTCCAAGTCGAGCGACCTGGTTAGATCCGGCGAGGCCGACGTGGTGGTAATAGGGCCCATTCCTAGCACTAGATTATTATCTACCGTCGCTTGGCTTGGTGTAACTGCTACGTTCTGATCGCTTGCCATGGGATTCGGACTAATTGTTACCGAAAAGGTCCCACAGATGGCGCCAATGAAGAAACACTGACCTTTACGGTAGTATCCGACTAAGACTTCAACTTTTGGCGATCTGAACTGGTAGCTGCAAAACAGAACACCGTTAGGACTCGTTACAGGAATGAGGTTATTCCTGTAACCACCCTCTGGCGTGAGAATAAATCTCGGTTTTGGGAGTAAAAGAGTATGTGTAGAGAACAGAGTAAAGCGAGAGCAAGATGATTCATACCTTGGATGTTTACCTCTATTTATAGTTTACCATTAAGATTTTTCCTTAACTTAGGATGAGCTTCAATTAGTTAGGGATTTGCATGATCTCCCCGAAAAGGTGGAGATTTGGTTACGTGATTTATCCAGGCAGAATCGAATATTCTAGAATAAATGTTGATAATTAATTGTTTATGACAAAATAATAGGTAATGGCCGGGTCGGTTTAGCCGATCTGGGTCATACTTCGTCACCTACCATTCTTCGACATTGATGTAGAGATTAGTTTGCAATTAAAATTTCATATGTTTTCTTTCTCTTTTAGCAACGAAGAAGTATTAATATATGATTTGTCATCAATTTGGAATTTTAGTATGAGTTTTTCGTTGTATTATTATTTAATTTGGAAGACGGAAAGTTGCAGAGATGATTAACACAATGAGGGTTTTGGTATGAGTTTTTCGTTGTATTATTATTTAATAAATAAATAATAATACCCAATAATTAATAATTGTTTTTTTTCGTAATTTTTAAATTCTTTTCACAATTTTTAAAAGAATATTTTGTAGTTTTTTAATCTATGTGGGCATTTATAAATCACGTTAAAAGAATTTAAATTAATAACCTAAATATATGCAATGTTGGATGGATGTCCTTCTATTTAAATAAAATATTTAGGATTGGAAGTTTAGAACATCAAAGTGAACTTTAGTGACCTAATTGGAATAAAAGAAAATTACGAGTGACCTAATTGGAATACACCTGAAACTTGGTTACTATATAACAAAGTTACCCTTAATTTTAAACAAAAATTTAGATAAGAATAAACGTTTGTTTTTTATATAATCATAAAGGTTAAACAAAAATTTAGATAAGGATAAACGTTTGTTTTTTTATATAATCATACAGGAAAATCCCGAGAATTATGAGTAAATATATATACTTTGGAGTTCGGTGATTGAAATTATGGTAAATTAGAAATCAAAGGTTCCCGTTTGATATATAACTAATAATTGTAGTATTGTCTTTTTTACTAGAATAAATAACTATTCTAGGTTCGTGGCACATGCTTCTATCAAATTATACGTGTTCTTAGATGCATCGCTATAATGGTTTGAACACACCATTATAGTCGCACAATTCTTTCAAATGTCAAATTTAGAAAACTTAGTTTCACCTTTGTAATGTTAGGCGTAATGTTATAATTAGTTTAAACTCATCATTTATCGCACATTGAACCAACATTTAGAAATAACACAATTTTTAAATATAACAATTCTATACTCCATTCAAAGAAAATTTAATTCTTAATTTTGATGAAATATATAAAAACGTGAGGATCGATCTCCACCTTTTTGTACGGTTAGCTCTCTTAAATACAAATCTGAGGCGAGTGTTTTATGAATGAAATAAACAAACAAATAAGCATGGAGGTGCATAAAACTAACTAAAATAATTGTATCTCGTAATTTGATTATATCATAAAAATGGGATTCAACCCCATGTAATACATGTGTTTTTTTAGCTAATAATAAATATAAAACAAACTAAAATCTTATAAAAGTAAGCAGTACATCAAAGTTCTTTTTTGAAAGATAAAGCTTGACGACTGTATTTGTTAACATATGACATTATATTTTATTCAAGACGTGCAATACACGAGTTTTTTTTAAAAGATATGTTTATTTTAATTATTTGTTATATAAAATTACGTTTATCCAGCCCGTGTTATATACGGGGTTCAAACCTAGTTAAAATCAGGATACGCAAATCAATATCTTAGACCTTATACAAGATCTATAAAGCATATCCATTCTAAATCCATCCTTAAAATCAATGGATCAAACATCAAACGACACGATTTGCAAAATACAAATCATAACTTAGGAAAGAAAAACTAAAAAAAGGGAAATCCGGTGATAAGTCTTGTTACTTTATGAGAAAAATGCAATTTGCGTCCCTGTGGTATGTGTGAAACATCAACCTGAGCCCCTAAATTCATTTTTTGGTTATTTGAGCCCCTGAGCTTATAAATTCATAACAGTTTGAATCCCTTCATCAGTGTTCCGTCTGTTTGACTGTTTGACAATTGTGAAATGTCCTTCATACACTCAACTCTTAATGATAAACAGATATGAATGATCAGAACGATCACACTTCTCAAGAAACTCATTGAAATATTTTCTCTCAAGTCCCAACACCGATCTTCATCTTTGTCATCTTCATCGGAATCATCTTCATCTTCTATAATCTCCACCGATCATCATCTTCATCTTCATCATCTTCATCTTCTATAACAATCCAAGGTAAAATCACATACCTAAAACATGATCGACACTATGTTTTTGATATGCTAGAATGTAACAGGTTTTGTGTGAAAATATTGTTTGACTCTTGTGGGTTTTTGTCTCGGGTATCAAAACAGAGGTTTGGGTTTTTGTTATTATGAAGGTTTGTTTCAGGTTTTGTGTGAAAATATTGTTTGATTCTTATGGGTTTTTGTCTCGGGTATCAAAACAGAGGTTTTGTTTGATTCTTGTGGGTTTTTGTCTCGGGTATCAAAACAGAGGTTTTGAATGCGTTTTAGGTTCCTCATATGAGATCAACTGTGTTTTGGTTTTGATTCTTGTGGGTTTTTGTCTTGGGTATCAACTGAGTATATTGTTCAAAATGTATCATTGATTTCTATAGTTTCAGATCTCATGTGATCATTTGGCTGATTAAAAACAACTAGAGTATAGATCTAGGTTGTTTATTGAAACTATGATACTTGTGTGTTTTAATTTCTGAATCAAATGCGAAGAAACAAATGATGGAAATTGATAAAGCGCATCAGTGTGTAGTTATTTGAACACATCAACAGTGATACTTGAAATGTGAAAATTGATTTTTGGTAAATTTTGAATTGTTTTGGTTGGTTGTTTGAGAACTGTTTAAAAAGATGAACTAAATCAGAATTAAATTTTATACAAATGAACTGATCGGATCAGTTTCAGATTGATTTTCGGTTTATTTCAGATATTTCAGATTGATTCGATTGAGTTCCTCATATTGGTCAGTTTCAATTGGGTTCTTCATATTGGTCATTTGAATGTGTTTTCTTGTACATAATGGCTGCGGATGTAAAGATACGCAAAACACCAACTACGAAGGCGAGAATACTTGACAACCTCCTAGAAGATGGTGCGGTGCACATAAGGAAGTGATTGATCAGAACGATCAATTGCATATGAATGAATATAACCCCAGTGGAAGATATGTAATTAGCGAGCTCTGGAATTTCAAGGAAAACTGAAGAGCTACACTAAAGGGGG
Source organism: Helianthus annuus (assembly GCF_002127325.2). Lineage (NCBI taxonomy): Eukaryota > Viridiplantae > Streptophyta > Magnoliopsida > Asterales > Asteraceae > Helianthus > Helianthus annuus. The sequence continues at coordinate 162,162,229 of NC_035443.2, forward strand.
TTATCAGCTACATTCTGAAGTGCACCAGTCAGTAAAGATCCACAATTTCTTTCTTGGTATGACGTTTTGTCTCTGTATTGTATGTTACGGTCTTTTGTTATCGAGTCTGTAAGTTCCGTCAAGTCTACCAAGTTGGATATCCTTCTATCTTTCTTAGTATGATGTTTTGTCTCTGTATGGTATGTTTGATGCTTAACTGTTTAACTTAGGGCTTAATACAGAATTTTGGGGTAGTTAATTATTATATATTCCATTTATATGATACAAAATGAAACCATTTAATTATTAGATTGCATTTATTTAAAGAGTAGTTAATTGAATTGTTAAATAAATGATTTCTTAACAAGTATATAAGTTTATATTAATTATACAATTGAACTGTTTGAAAAATGAATGCAATTAATAAAAACGTTGAATTTAGGAGCTCAGGTAGTTAAGATTATATAAGTTCATTTAAAAATTGTTAATTTGAATTATTAAATCAATGATTTCTTAACAAAACATCAAGAAAAGAATTTAGGGGCTCAGTTTGATGTTTCACTCATACCACAGGGACGCAAATTGTTATTAATATATGCCAAAAGACGGTCTTACCCCTGGCTCAAACAGTCAAACAGACAGAAGTGTGACGGAGGGACTCAAAGTGTTATGAATTCATAAGCTCAGGGGCTCAAAAAACCAAAAAATGAATTTAAGGGCTCAGGTTGATATTTCACACAAACCACAGGGACGCAAATTGCATTCTTCTCTACTTTATATAATTGAACCATGATAAAAACATATTATTTTTAAAAGAGAGGTCAAATATTCAAATAGGTAAGAAAGAAAATTTAATTGGTACAAGGTAGGAGAATAATAATTGCCATTCAATCAAAAAATTGAACCATTTAAATAAGGGGTTAAGTTATTCTACAAAAATTCTAATTGTAAAAAGTGTAAAAATGATTTATGAAGTGACAAGTGTCCCATAACCTAAAACCTAAACCTACTACACCACCACCCACAACCTAAACACCCACCCCACCACCACCCAAAAACCTAACCCCCCCCCCTCCGCAAAAAAAAACTATATCTCACCAAAAAACCCAACCCCCAACCCCAAAAACCTAAAAAATCCTAAACACCCACCACCGCCCAAAAATGTAAACCCTCCACCCCCACCCCCCTCGACAAAAAACCAAAAAAAAAAAAACAAATTGGGTGGGTGATGGGGGAGTTTAGGTTTTTGGGTTGTGGTGGGTGTTTAGGGTTTTGTTTTTTTTTTTTTTGGGTAGTAGGTTTTTTTATAAGCCTTTGTACCCTTCATACATTAGGAGTCTTTGTATTTGATCCTAATCCTTTTAGAAGACTTGGTAGAAAATTACCATATTGAACACGATGTTAAAAAAAGTTCGAAGACATGCCTTAGACCACCTGTAATGGGCGTGGTTTTTTCAAAAAAAAAGGCCACCAAAAACGCCCAATATCGCCACCACCGCCCCCTGGGCGTGATTGGTCAGTTTTTTAGTTTTCGCGTGATTTAAATCACGCCTTGCCCCCCATTTGTTTTTCCAAACATCCTCCATATTCCAATTCTTTATCCAATAAATTTTTTTGATGGTTTTTGTTTTATTTAGTTATATTACATCTTATTTAACATAATGCCCCACATCCCCACTACACCCCTTTTGTAAAAACGTTCAATAATGTCCCATTGCTGACTAGGCTGCCACATGGTGTTGGGATTGAACCCTATCAGAGGAACAGATAATTAAAGCCAAAACTTGATCAGGTTAGTGGATCCAGAATAAGCAGTTTTTATGTGTACAAGTCTCTCCCCTTGAAAGTGGTTTCAACATCTGCTGACCTCCTATCTACTGATCATACAAACTGCTGACCTACAAATTGTTGATCAAGTAAAAGTCTGATGATAGACTAAAGCTCTGCTGTTCAATCTACAGCTTTGAGTCAAGCTCTGCTGATCATGACAAGTGCTGCTGGGTTCACATCAGTGGAAGGATGCAGCAGTAGTTTAGATATCTTTATGTAATGAAATGTAAATAGCAGTAGTTAGCATGACAGATGTTGTATAGATCAGAGGTTAGAGTTTGTTAGGAGGTTAGATGTCACTTTCATGGTGACGTCAGCTTAGATGCTTCAGTGGTTTGTTCGTGCCTATAAATAGAACAGTGCTCTGTACTGCTCTATTAGCTCTTTTACCATCTTCTTCCTGCACGAACAAATACTGTGAGCTCAGGCTGAGGGGGAGTTTGTTGCATACTTGCAAAATTGTAATCGTTGTTGAAAATAAATTCAATCATTCGGTTCAATGTTAAACTTGTATGTTAAAAGCAATTCTCCTGTTTGATTGTGAAAAGTTTGCTACCATCTTAATTCCGCTGCACATCTCATTCATCTTCATCTTATTTCAAACGTAAAACACAATCAAAACCAAACTCAGATCCTAACAATTGGTATCAGAGCTTAGACAGTCAAATTTGATTTAACAATCATTTTGAAATAAATAGTTGAGCTCGCAATCGTTGATACTAATAGTTTGTTCGTTTCGTTGAAAAACAGAGCAAGGTTTAATCACCATTAAAGTTGATTAATCAGTGCCTATAAAACAACCAGGATGACATCACAATCACAAGATTATAAAAATAACATTGGCTCTTTGTTTAAACCACCTATGCTTAAACGTAATGAATACAACATCTGGGAGAGAAGGATGGGTCACATCCTTGCTCAACAGAATACTGGATGTTGGAGGTCTGTTGTTTTTGGTCCGCATGTTCCCATGGTGCCAAGTGCTGAGGATACAAAGAAGTTCGTACCAAAACCATCTGAAAATTATACAGAAACTGATTTTCAGAAGTTCGAACTCGATGCCAAAGCATTTAGCATCATTGTATATGCATTACCCAATGAAATCTATGCTGGACTGTTACATTGTAACAGTGCCAAAGAGCTATGGGATGCACTGAAGGAACAGTTTGGGGGGGGGGAAGAGGTTATTGAAAATAATAGGGAAATTCTGAATCAGCAGTATGAAACATTTTGTCACATCAAGGGTGAATCATTGACCCAAAAGTTTGAACGTTTTAGCTGTCTCATTAGTGAACTAAGGCTTGTTAAAGTTACATTTCCTAACTCAACACAAAATAGCAGGTTCCTTAGATCACTACCAGAAAAATGGGACACAATTGCTTTTGTGACTAGTAATTCAGCTGATTTCAAAGATCTGACCCTGACCCAACTTCATGGTAGACTCCTGACCTATGAAATGGAGTTAAACCAGAAAAAGAAGTTGCAAGAGTCTGGGAAAGTTGCTGATGATTATTCATTTGGCAACACAACTATGCTTGATCAGGTTGAATCTGATAGCAGCAATAAGGATCAGAGTTTTGATCATTTTATTCACATAACTGCTGGTTTTAACAACTCTGATCCTCACTTTGCAAATTGTGAAAACCAGATGTCAGATAATCTGTGTTTTGAACTCAATGATTTGCAACATTTTGATCCCACTGACTTAGAAGAGATGGATATTTTGCATCAAATGGCTTTGCTTAGTGTTAGAACAAGCAAATTCTACGAAAGAACAGGGAGAAAATTCCCAGGGCTTCATGGGAATTTAAATGTGGGGTTGGATAAGTCAAAAATTAAGTGCTACCAGTGCAATAGGCTAGGTCATTTTGCTAGGGAATGCAGGAGTCAAACCACTGGTCTAATAATTACTCATCCTAGCTCAAATCCTATGTCATACCCTGGCTTTGCGGAAGCGTGGGTTTATTTGGTGTGACTTCTTAATACCATAGCTTAATCACAACAAAGCTCTATGAAAGTAAAACCATGCAGATCATCCATTGATTTAAGTCTTAAAATAAAAGTACCACAACATTGTTTTAAAATGTCGACACATGCAACGAAATTACAACATAACAAAATAAAAACATTGTTCAGAAGACATACCACAAACATAAAACAGACGCAGTTTAAGAACTGTGACTCGTCCAGGTAAAAACCACAACCCCTAAACTTGGATGATCCCATAACTCTTACGCAGCGTGAAAAACGTAGCATACCGTGTCAGATCCTTAATTCCCTAAAATACATGTAAGTTGGAAAAATCAACAAAAATTGTTGAGCGAGTTCATGTATAGTGAGTATGTAAAACCTTGTAATAAGAAAATCCTTGGTATGTAGCAAATAAGGAAATAAAGAGATCACCAATGGTTTTCAAGGCCATTGATATGTGTGAAATGCAGTAGGAAGACTCAAACCTAGCAGATTTTTGCGTCAGGTACCAAGTCACCCCGAGGTCCGTATTGTTGGGCCTGGGGCTGGGCTCGCTACACCCAGATAGATCTACCGCTAAAGACCCTCGGTCCTACAATAAGGATTAATGGCCTCCAGTTCCCGCCTACCCACTCACATGATCTAAGTAGTAACCCTCCTTACGCTAACCATACCATGTAAAAAGTGTTCGTAAACATTATAACATGTATTTCACCCCCGCAGTATAAAAACTGAAAACAGTTAAAGGAAAAGGGGGACATGAACTCACTGAAGTGCGTCTCGAAATAGAAATCTCCCAGTCAACCTGCTGCGTGACGACCTACACGTACTAACTTCTATTAGACGGACGGCCGTGCCTTGGCTTAAGGTTTAACATTTTTGGGAAATAGTTAGACAACTATTTCGTGTTTACACTTCTTACTTATTTAGTAATTTTATTCCTTCCCAAGGATGGGGGTTTTAATACATGTGCATTTTCTTATAATTCCAAAAATATATTATCAAGTCCCACTTAATAAAATATATTTTAATTCATTTGTCTAAAATATTCTACCTCTAAAATATACATATTTTTCCCAAAAATATTATATTTTATTCCATTCATTTTTTCCAAAATAATACCTTTGTCAAAATACGCATGTAAGAGTATTTTTCTTGAAAATACATAAGTTACATTTTAAGGTTCGTGTGGTATTAATAACCGGTGTAACTTAAATATTCATTGTGAGGGCTTTAGTATTATTTTGGAGTCGTTACTGTTCAGTGTATTCCAGTAATATTATTTTTACTCTAAAAATAATATTTATGTAGTTCACAAAATAATCATAAAATTACCTAAGCACTTTTCTATGAAATATATTCTAAATATTTCTTTAACAAGTTTTATTTATGAAAATCCACCTCCGACACTTGGAAATTTTGTAATAAAAATCATGGCGAATTTTGTTTGGAAAAACAAATCAAAAATATATTTATAAACACTTGTCACAAAATATTTTAAGTGTTATTTTCTGGAAAAATTTCGCCAGAGTTTCCTCTGTAACTGGAGGTGGCCACGCTTATAAGCGTATCATTTTCTTTTAAAAACTCAATCAACAATTCCCAATCATCAATATTCCATATTCAGACCATCAACTAGTCAAAATAGACATGAATCGCAAACACATGAACTTGTAAGTTGTGTGAAAATACATAGTAATCTTCCAACATTTTTAGTAGATCTTTCTATCCTTAAAAATAAAATCGGTTTCTTGAAAACTTTATTTTTAAAGAAGATGTAACTTTACAACTTCTTAGTCAAAATTACAAAAATATTTCTTTGTTAAAACCTTTTGTCACACAAGTGTTTACACACTTGTTTGTTCATAAAATTACTTTTATTTCATGAAAGATCCGGCTTTTAAACGTGGTTTGCATCTTACACTTGGTTCTTCGAAAATACCACTTGTAGATCTTTAGATCTACTAGTTTAGAACTTCATTTTACAAGGAAAAACTATTTTTACACAAGTTCATGTTTATGTATGAAAGGGTTCGTCATCTTGTAACTTTCCTACTTAACATAATGCTGGTTCATGTTCCATGAACATGATCTAGCGTGGTTAGATGACGATCCGTTCCACTACTAGCAACCAACAACATAAAATAACCATTACTAAACAAGATTCATGAGTTTTACACCATTATTTACTCTTTAACCATCATGTTCATCCTTCTTACAAGACTTTTAGTTTTGTTTTCGCATGTTCTTGATTTTTATCCGTTAAACTTCTTATTAACCACTTTAGACAAGATCAAGAGGGTGTTTAGAATCACTTACAACTAGCTCAAGGCTAGGGAAGAATCAAAGCGAAAACAAGGTGGTTAATAGCGATGTAGAGAGGTCCTTGTGATTCCGTAAGCACCGGGTCTCCTCGTATGATCTCTAGCACCTTGATATGTATGTGAAATAACAAGATTGAAGTTTGAAAGTGATGATGGGTGGGTGTGTGTGCTCTTGGCCGACTTTAAGAGAGGAGAGGGAGAGAACAAAATTCTGTTGGTGGGTTTTGTGAAGTGAATGAAGGTGACTTTGGGTTATATTTATAAACCAAGCAATCTCCTTAACCATTAGATCATGTGTCTTCTAGATATAAGACACAAGATATTAAAATAATCAAAAGTTGGGTGGTGTGTTCCCTAGGGGAACCGATCGGATCAATGGGGGGGGGGGGGGGAGTTTAGTTTGATTTCAACTAGATGGTTAGTGTCTAGTTATGTTAGTTAGGTGATTAATTAGTGTATTATGTGTGTTGTGAATCATAACGGGTGTTAGGGTATTCGGGGACCCTAACTGGCTCAGAAAAGGAAAAACAGTGTCATTGTCAATATTTTTATGTTCCGGGTAAAGTCCGGTTGTTCGGTTGGATACTGGTCCGTTAAAGTGCTTAATAAGCATTTAAAGTGTCTTTATTATTATTTTTAGTGACACAATGAATTCCCGACACTTTGGAGAGTGTTTAGTATTATTTTCCCATGTTTTTGCACTTTACTAGTTAGCTTAAATGCTGAATTTTGTTTTAAAGTGCAGGATTTTGTGTTTAAAACATGTTTTAGGCACATCTGGTCACTATAACTAATACCTAGTAACGCAGTTCTACAACCCTCATTTCCCTACACACTCTACTAGTGTAGTAAACTATTCCCGGCTCATACAGGCCTTAGAGACAGTGTCTGTCTGGTGCTGGCTATGTCAGCACGTTTACTGGGTTATCCGTTCATTGTGCTACTGTGCTATTGTGCATCAAGTTTGCCACTATAGTTTGTATGTAAATAATGGAGTGACAGTTAATAAAGTATGATGCATGTATATGTATGTATCAGAATTTGAGTAGCAGTTTAACCATAATTGTAAGCAAGCACAGTAATGAAGCATTAATTAAATATTAATTAATTCGTACGGATACCTGATTTGGTGAGGGTTGTCACATCCTAGACCACAACAACAAAGCATTGTGCACTATACCCAATATACCCCTGCAGCACATGTTAACACTGCTCACTATGTGATGCGTGTTAGTATGTATATGTTTTTAATATATAATTAAGCCCTTTTTACACTTTTAGCCAAGTTTTAAATTTATAAAACACGATATTCACTAACACTAAACACACATATGGGCAAGTGCACCCATCGTGGACGTAGTATAGTGTTGGTAAGATACCGAGATCGTCCAAGGACACAAGAGCTTTTAGTACCGGTTTATCCTCAACGTCTAATCAAATCAAAAAGTGAGAAAAATGTTTTAAACTAAGAAAAATAAAAACTAACTAAATGCTGAAAAATAAAATAAAATAAAAAACAGATAGACAAGATGAATCACTTGGATCCGACACGTGTATTAGTATAACCTTTGATTATTTTCGCACTTTTGCACTTGTTTAAGAGATTATCTTAGTTATTGTAGTAGGCCCCTCTTTTGAAGGTGACGTTACCCTCAACCCAGTAGTTTGAGTCAGCAAGGATACAATCCTAAAGGGTCGGATTATTGAAAGATAATGAATTAAGTTATTAATGCAAATTGTGGTAGGCCCCGCTTTTGGCGGTGACGTTACCCTCGGCTAAGTAGTCTGAGTCAGCAGGGATACAGTCCTAAATAGCCGGGTTATAGTATTAATAGTAGTTAACTTATGAGGGGGTCAAAGAGTTTGGATCCCCGCCATCCAATACCTATGGGCATTGAAGGAGATCCTACTAAATTTGACCCAGGTCCCAAGCAGGACCTCTAAACGTTGAACAAGGGCAAGACCCTTACCAAACCGTTCCCTTAACCCCCGACCAGGTAGCCAACATACCTCCATATAGACCGTGGAGATATGAATGGTGAAAATCTTTTATTTTATACAGACAGTAAAATAATGCCAAGACACCACGGACAAACGATAAGGAAAGATCACCTTCAACATAAGTAACTAGTTATTAAAGTCATTAATACAAAACCAAATAAAAAGTGCAAAAGATTAAAATAAAAAGTATTATACTAAACACTTGTCTTCACCAAGTGATGTAAGAGACTTAGGCAAACATGGCCTTGATTGTCAAGAACTCTTTGTCACACCCTGGCTTTGCGGAAGCGTGGTTAATTTGGTGTGACTTCTTAATACCATAGCTTAACCATAACAAGCTATATGAATTTAAAATCATGCAAAGTCATCCATTAAAAAAAAAATATAAAATTGTCAAACATTGTCTAAATGGGTAAACACCCAACAACCATTACTTGTCTTAAACAGTACAACTACTACCATAATGCAAACAAAATAAACATGGTTCAGGGGCCATGGCTTGTCCAGGAAAGAGCCATGAGCCTTGAACCCCGGATGACTCTGGATCTAAATGCAGCGGGAAATCCTGCTAAACCGTGCCAGATCCTTAATTCCCTGAAATACATGTAAGTTGAAAAATCAACAATAATGTTGAGCGAGTTCATGCGAAAATGAGTAAATAAACCTTTATCTTTATCAAAAAAACCCTGGTATGTAGCAAATAAGGAAACAAAAGAGATCACCAATGGGTTGCAAGTCCACTGATATGTGTGAAGTGCAAGTAGGGATGACTCAAACCTAGCGGATTTATGCGTCGGGCACTAAGTCACCCCGAGGTCCGTTCAGCTGGACCTGGGGCTGGGCTCGCTACACCCAGATAGATCTACCGCTCCTGTCCCTCGGTCCTCAACGAGGATTAATGGCCTCAAGTTTCTGCCTACCCACTCACATGATCTAAGTAATAACCCTCCTTATGCTAACCATACCATGTATAACATATCCATAATCATTGTAACATGTATTTCACCCCCGCAGTTTATAAAACTGAAAACAGTTAAGAGAAAAGGGGGACATGAACTCACAGTGAGCGCGTCACAAAATCAAGCAATCCAATATCCAAGTGCTGTGCAACGACCTACATGTGCTAATTCTATTAGACGGATGGCCGTGCTTTAGCTTCATAGATTATATTTTTGGGAAACAGTTAGTCAACCGTTTCGTATATATATTTGATACGCATTCTCCTTCCCAAGGATGGGGGATTTAAATACATGTGTATTTATATCATTTTATTAAGTCCCACTTAATATATTTTATTTCTTATTCCAAAATATATTTATTTTTCTCAAAAATAATATATTTCCTTTTTCTCCTAATATTTTCCCAAAATAATATATTGACAATATACGTGCTTATGAACACTTCCGAATAAAGCGTAAGTTACGTTTTGGTGATTAGGTGGTAATAGAAATTACCGTTGTAACTTATATGTTTGCCGTGAAGGCGTTTGTATTATTTCGGGCTTGACAAGGTTAGTAAATATTATTTTTACTCTAAAAATAATATTTATACATTTTCACAAAATAATCATAAACAGTGAGGTGACAAAATATATTTACCGAATAAATATTTATCACTTTTAGTTTTGTGAAAATCCCACCTCCGATTATTTATAAATAAAGTTGTGGCGAAAATATATTTTTGAAAACATGTCAAAGTAGTCTAACACTTGTTAAATAATTCTAAGTGTTAGATTTTTAGAAAATTTCGCCAGAGTTTCCCCTGTAACTGGAGGTGGCCACGCTTTCAAGCGTATCATTTTCTTTTACAAATCATCTCAACAATTTATCAAATCAACCAAATCAATTTTCAACACATCAAATAGAAGACTAGAATGTAAAACCGCGTTGTTTCATGAACTTGTAGTTTTTACAAAAACTACGGTGTAGATCTCGTTATTTTTAGTGGATCTATATATAGCATAACTTAGTCTTGCAAAAACCTCGTTTTTAGAACAACTTACTTCTTACAACTTCCCGACAATTTTTGTAAACATTGTTATTTTGTCGGATCTTTTATTCTACAAGTGTTTCTATACTTGTAGTTTATAGAAATCGTATTTGTTAACACTTTATCCATTTTTATTAAAACATGATTTTCTCGACACCCGGTCCTACGAATATACCACTTGTACATACGTAGATCGGCTTGTTTTAAATACTATTTTTCATGTTAAAACATTTTTACACAAGTTCATGTTTCCCGTGTGGTGGAGTTTCACCTTTTAACCCTTGTACACAAGAAACAAGTGTATGTCAAGATACGCGATCCGAACAAAGTCGGGTTAAACGATGATGAGAGCCACCACATCGTAGATCAGGCCATATTAATCAACATATTCAAGTACTACGACATTTACACGCGTTTTGAGCTTTTAACCAACGATATTCACGTTTTAGCAAACTTTAAAGTTCCATCAAGCGGGTTACCGACATTCAACCGACAAATATCTTTTTAACCACTTTAGACATGACCAAAAATGAGTTTTAAACGTTATACCTCTAGCTCGGGGCTAGGGAAGAAACTAGTCGAAAACTGCGTGGATAATAGCAAACGGTAGAGGTCCTCCGCGTTCCGTTTGTTCCGAGCTCCGTTGTACGTAACCACCGACACTTGTATACCCTTGGAAAGTCAAGACTTGAACCGAAAAACGGATGTGGTGGTGGTGGTGATCTCGGCCGAGAGGAGGGAGAGGGAGAGGGAGAGAGAGTGAAGGTGAGGTGTGTGTGTTTGTGTGTGTGAGAGGTGATGTTATTTATAGAGAAAGTTGTCTCGATCCTCGTGCAATCCAATTAAATATTCAAAAGCGTACTCTCCTTGGCCCCACTAGTTGGCCGATTCCATTGAGTTGTAATGGTGCTCGGTTCGTTTCCAATTGTTCAGTTACGGTTCAGTTTGGTTAAGTGCGTTAACTTTAAGATCTAACCCCGTTAGTTGTTTCAGTGCATCAAAAGCGGGTGTTAGGGTAATCAGGGACCCTAACTGGCTCAGAAAAGTACTAATATTAATTTTGGCAATATTTTTATGTTCCGGGTATTGTCCGGTTGTTCGGTCGGATAGTAATCCGTTAAAGTGCTTAAGATATCCGTTAAGCGTCATAAATAATATTTTTTTTAGCGACACAATTTATTCTGCAAAGTGTCGGGAATAATTCCTCATATTTTGGCACTTTATTACTTAGCTAGAAGCTAGTGTGTTGATAAAAGTGCTGTGTTTTGTGCTTAAAGTTCGTTTTAGGCACGTCCAAATCTCTATATCTTATTCCTAGAGACGTAATCATACAACCCTTGTATCCCTACACACACTATGGGTGTAGTAAAATAATTCTGGCTCATTCAGGCCTTTAGAGGCAGTGTTTGCCTGATGCTGGCTATACCAGCATGTTCACTGTGTATCCGCTTAGTGCTACTGTGCTTTTGTGCATCATGTTTGTCACTAAGGTTCAGTAAATAAGTAGTGTAGTGACAGGAATATCAAAGTATGATGCAGATATGTACAAGTATCAAAAATCAAGTAGCAGTTTATCAGCAAACTCAGTAAAGCACAGTAATTAGGCAACAATTAATAATTAATTAAGTCGTACGGATACCTGGTTTTGTGAGGGTTGTCACATTCTCCCCCCGTTAAATAAATTTCGTCCCGAAATTTAGGTTCTGCTTGAAGAAGCAGGGTTCTTAGGAAACAGGTGGGGGTATTTCTCTTTCATTCGGTCTTCACGCTCCCAGGTGAATTCAGGACCATGTCTAGCATTCCAGCGAACTTTGACGAGCTTGACACTGCTCCGGCGGGTCTTGTTAACTTTCCAATCCGTGACCTCAACAGGTTCTTCAACGAAGTGGAGCGTGTCATCAATATGAATCTCGTCGGTAGGAATGGCAACGTTAACTTGAGTTGGACTCCTCTTTAGATTGGATACATGAAATGTATCGTGAACGTTATTCAGCTCGGCAGGTAGATCCAACTTGTATGCTACTGTTCCAATTTTCTTCAAAACCTTAAATGGACCAATGTAGCGTGGATTCAACTTCCCACGCTTCCCAAAGCGTGCTACACCCTTCCAGGGTGATACCTTCAACAAAACCATATCCCCAACCTCGAACTCTTGAGGTTTCCTTTTCAGATCTGCATAGGTCTTCTGGCGATCACGGGCCGCACTAATGCGATCTCGGATTTGCGCGATCTTATCTGTAGTTTCCTGAACTACATCGGGACCTACCAATTGTCTATCACCTGCGTCAGACCAACAGAGCGGCGACCTGCACTTGCGCCCATATAAAGCTTCGAATGGCGCGGCACCAATACTGGTGTGGTAGCTGTTGTTGTATGAAAACTCAACCAGGGGTAAATGCTTATCCCAGCTACCGCCTAAATCCATCACGCATGCTCTCAGCATGTCTTCCAATGTCTGAATCGTCCGCTCACTTTGGCCGTCGGTCTGCGGGTGAAATGCGGTGCTCATATTCAGCTTCGAGCCAAAAGCTTCCTGGAAGGATTGCCATATCCTCGATACGAACCTTCCATCTCTATCAGAAATAATCGAGAGAGGTACTCCATGGCGAGTGACAATTTCTCTCATGTAAATTTCAGCCAATTTGCTTGTATGATCCTTTTCACGGATAGGCAAGAAATGTGCTGATTTCGTCAAGCGATCCACTATCACCCAGATAGTGTCATGGCCCTTAGGCGTTCTTGGCAGCTTCGTAACAAAATCCATGGATATATCTTCCCACTTCCACTGGGGAATTTTCGGTTGCTGCAGAAGTCCCGAAGGCTTCTGGTATTCTGCCTTAACCTTAGCGCAAGTCAAACATTGGCTCACATAAATAGCAACATCGCCTTTCATCCTAGGCCACCAATAATAATCCTTAAGATCTTGGTACATCTTATCCGCTCCCGGGTGGATAGAGTACCGTGACTTGTGAGCTTCATCAAAAATAACCTCTCTTAAATCACCAAACAAAGGAACCCAAATCCTTTTCTCAAAACATAACGTTCCTTCCCTGTTTGGAACCAATATCTTCTCCATCCCACGGAGATATTCTTTCTCAAGGTTCTCCTCCTTGAGAGCTTCTTTTTGCGCTGCTCGAATGCGTGAGGAAAGATCGGTTTGGATAATCATTTCCATAGCCCTAACCCTTATGGGCTTGATTCTCTCCTTGCGACTTAGGGCATCGGCGACCACATTCGCCTTCCCTGGATGATACTTGATCTCGCAGTCGTAATCGTTCAGCAACTCAACCCATCGCCTTTGCCTCATATTCAACTCCTTCTGGTTGAATATATGCTGGAGGCTTTTGTGATCTGTAAAGATCGTACACTTTGTACCGTAAAGGTAGTGTCTCCAAATCTTCAAAGCAAAAACCACTGCGCCTAGCTCCAAATCGTGCGTGGTATAGTTCTTTTCGTGCACTTTCAGTTGGCGTGATGCATAAGCGATAACCTTTTGACGTTGCATCAACACACAACCCAATCCTTGACGCGAAGCGTCGCAGTATACCACAAAATCGTCGGTACCTTCCGGTAGAGCTAAGATTGGCGCGTTGCAAAGCTTATCCTTCAACAACTGAAATGCTTCATCCTGTTTGATTCCCCAATCAAACTTTTTATCCTTTTGCGTGAGGAGCGTCAATGGTTGAGCGATCTTTGAAAAATCCTCAATAAATCTTCGATAATAACCAGCCAAACCCAAGAATTGCCGGATCTCGGTTGGCGTCTTTGGCGCTTCCCAATTCTTGATCGCCTCGATCTTGGTTGGATCCACATGAATTCCACTTTCATTTACCACGTGCCCAAGGAATTGCACGTCTCTCAGCCAAAACTCACACTTAGAGAATTTGGCATACAACTGCTCCTTCTTCAGTAGCTCTAAGATAGCTCTGAGGTGTTGCTCGTGTTCTGCCTTCGTCTTTGAGTAGATCAAGATGTCGTCGATGAACACAATCACGAACTTATCCAGGTACGGCTTACAAACTCGGTTCATCAAATCCATGAACACTGCAGGTGCGTTTGTTAAACCAAACGGCATGACAAGGAACTCGTAGTGCCCATATCGAGTTCTGAAGGCTGTTTTCGGAATACTTTCTTCCTGTATCCGAAGCTGATGATATCCAGATCGAAGATCGATCTTTGAGTAGAAACTTGAACCTTGAAGTTGGTCGAACAGATCATCAATCCTTGGCAAAGGATACCTATTCTTGATCGTCAGCTTGTTCAATTCTCTGTAGTCAATGCACATACGGAAACTACCATCCTTCTTCTTGACAAACAAAACTGGAGCTCCCCAAGGCGAGAAGCTTGGTCGGATAAAACCCTTATCTAACAACTCTTGAAGTTGTGTTGACAGTTCTTGCATCTCAGATGGAGCAAGTCTGTAGGGTGCCTTAGCCACAGGCGCAGCGCCCGGAACTAAGTCGATGCGAAATTCCACTTGCCTCTGAGGCGGCAAGCCAGGCAAATCTTCTGGAAAGACTTCCGGATATTCCCTTACGACAGGGATGTCTTCGATCTTCGGCTCAGCAGCCTTTTTATCCACGATGTGTGCTAGAAAAGCAACACATCCTTTCTTCAGACACTTCCTTGCTTTCAGACAGCTGATAATCCGCAACGGCGTCTCACGCTTCTCTCCATGAACAACAATGGTCTCACCATCGTCGGTCGGAATACGGATAATCTTCTCGCGACAAACAATCTCTGCTTTGTTACTTGCTAACCAATCCATCCCTACTACCACGTCGAAGCTTCCCAACTGGACTGGTAGTAGATCGAGAGCAAACTCACGCTCTCCTAACTCGATTACGCAACCTCTAATCACTTCATTGGCTTCTACTAACTTCCCATTAGCTAGCTCGATCGAATAAGGAATATCTAACTTACTAGCGGCTAAACCAAGCATGTTCTTAAATTCTAGCGATACGAAGCTATAATCGGCACCAGTATCAAACAAAACAGACGCATAGCGTTGGTTTACAGGGAACGTACCAGTAACGACATTGGGATCCTGGCGCGCTTCCCTGGCCTCCATGTTGAAAACTCTTCCACGAGCTTGGGTCAATTCCGGGCAGTTCCTTTTGAAGTGCCCTTGATCTCCACAGTTAAACATCCGGGCCTCTGCCCGTTTCCACCATTGTTCCCAGCTTGGTGGTTTCCCTGGTTTCGGTTCACGGTGCCTGCTTGGTTAGCACGGTTTCCATTTCCTCCTTGATTTCCTTGTGGGCGGTTCCCATTACCACCACGGTTGTTTCTATTTCCATTTCCTCCCTGACCTCCCCGGCCAGCATTAGCCCAACAGAAATCTTTCGTATGACCAGTCTTCCCACATGACTCACAAATCCTTAGACTGCAGCGACCAGAGTGATGTTTTTGACATGAGTTGCACTTGGGCTGTGCACCCATGTATCCCCTGCTCTTCTTTCCATCACCAACTGAATCTTGAGCTGGTGCATTCGATTCTCCCTTCCTAACCACCGTCCCGGTGCTTTGCTTGAAACTTGAAAACTTCCGCTTATTACCACTAGATGACTCCACATGAGTCTCCTTTCGCTTGGGTTCAATCTCATCGAACTTGTTTAACCGAATCGCTTCTTCAGTAAGAGCCACACTGAGATCAATGGCTTCTGTGATGGTTGCGGGTTTGGAAGAAGTCACCATACTGATTATCTGAGGAGCCAATCCCCAGATGAAGCGCTCAACCCTCTTAAACTCTGGTGTGACCATATAAGGTACCACGTGAGACAGATCGTGGAATCTCTGAACATATTCCGCTATCTTCGACCCTTCCATCTTTAAGTGCCAAAACTCAGTTTCAAGCTTTTGAATCTCCGCGCGAGAGCAGTACTTCCTTCGCATAAGCTCTTTCAATTCGGCCCAAGACAGGGCGTAGGCGGCAGCTTCGCCTAGAGTTTGCACTTGAAGGTTCCACCAAGATAGGGCTCCATCTAGAAACAGCCCTGAAATGTAAGTGACCTGCTGGTCGATCGCACATTTGCTCATACGGATGGTGGAATCAGTCTTCTCTGCCCAACGAACGAAGGCAACAGCACCACCCGTGCCGTCGAAGTTTGTGGGCTTACAGTCCAGAAACTGCTTGAAGGTGCACCCATGAGGGGGATTCTGGTTGCCATTGCCGTTGGAGCTACTCCAGCTGGGTCCTCCCTGCGATGCAGCATACTGAGCAATCGCGGCAGCAATGATTCCTTGCAGCTCTTCTTGAGTCGTGGGCATCGGCTGCGGTTGACGTCTTGGTGCCATTCTCTAAAGATGCGTACGTCGATTAGGCCATAGAAATCATACGTATATAGTAATAGTAGTAGCATATAACATCTCATGTTATCAATATATCACACACAACATCCCATGTCCAAATATAAAAATAATCAATCAAGTAAATCAGATATGATGAGAATGCGGCGATTGCATATATATCAAGACCATAAGCATAGTAAGTGTGTTAGTACATCCATCAATCACATAGGAGTTACATCACCCCTGTACAAAATACATCATATCAGTGTTACATACAATCAGTACATCACATGTATCAACAAAAATCTGTGTAGTCAAATGGTCTTCAAAAGCTGTGCATAACAATCGCGGCTGTCTCACCGGTGTCTACCCTGGTAACGTCGATGATCTCTTAGAAGGGTGGTGGTGGTGGAGGATAATGTAGGCGGCGAAAGAGAAGCCAATCCTCCTCCAAGGCCTGCTGGGTGCGGATCACGGATGCAATCTGCTGCTCTAGGATCGAAAGTCGAGCGGCAATGTCAGGAGGAAAAGACCGAAATGGCTGAGCAGATGAGGATGACGGACCAAGATATGGACCAAAAGACAACTGAGCTCTCTCGAGCTCCTGCAAACGCTGAGAATGGGAATCATGCTGGTGTACAAATGACATCAATAGGTCCTCTAGGGTATGCCCCATATGAGGTGGATCAATGGGTGGCATAACGGGTAGCGAAGACCAGAAAGAAGGCTCGCTGGCAGTGCCAAAAGGCATAACAGGAAAAGATGAAGTGGATGCTGAAACAGGAGATATCTGAGGCATGACAGGCATGGGCATCGATACATGGCCAAATGGGTGGGCGGAAGAGCCCTCTCCAGGCCCCGCTGGAGGTATGACAGAAGGAATCTGAAACGAGAACTCAGGATGGTGAGCATCAGTGCGGTGAGGAGGAAGCGGCGGAACATCCTCGTCAGCCGGTATCCAACCGTGCTGAGCCTCCTCGTCAGGGGGATCCATGTGCTCTGCAAACAGAGCATGCTCGGGCTCAATAGGTAAGGGATCAACAGGAGCTAAAACAGGATCAACGTGAGCAACAACAGGATCAACATGATCGTCATGAGGGTCAACTGGAACGTCAGCGATCAGAGGGTCAACAAGAGGATCAACAACATGGTCAGCATCTAACAAAGGAATATCATCAACAGGAACATCGCCAAGTGGCTGACCCGCCAAAATAGGATCAACAGGAACATCAGCATGCGCCAAACCATGCTCATGTGCGGGATCGAAAGCAGCGGCCTGCTCTGGAGCTACTGCAGGCTCGGGATCGTCAAACGCCATATCGAAGTCAAAGTCCGGATCGATAGGATCAAAAGGGTCGGCAGGGTCAACGGGGTCCTCTACAGGCTGGTCCATATGAACGAACTCAATATCACGGTCTGGATCGAATCCAGGAGGAAATACAGGGTCAGAATCCTCGATATCGTCATGCTCAAAAACAAAGCTCGGCATAGGGGCGGCAGATGACGCCTGGTCAGGATCCGAGTCATGAACGAAAAGCTGCGTGCTCGCCACATGTGATGGAGCAGATGCCACAGACTCAAAGGAGTCTGGAGCTGGAGAATGAACAGGCGAGTCTCCGGCAGGAGCACCGGCGATCATCAAAAGACCGCCAGCGGGCAAAAGAGCTGGGTCAGGATCCTCGTCCTCGTATAGCTCATCATCGAAAAGATCAATATCGTCACCAGCCTCGGCATCAAGCATAAGCTCATAAGCTGGGTAGGATGCAAGAGGAATCGGGGCGGGAATCACAGCGAGAGGAAGATCCGCAGCAGGACCACCAACGATGGGCTCATCGACGCCGTCAGGTAGTGCGAATGGCTGAAAGTCGTCGTCGTCTGTACTGGTATAATCCGAGGTGTGCACCTCGTGCTCTGATGACATACTCTCGTCTGACTCCATGGGTCGGGGTCCAGTAGTGTCCGAATCTCCTGTATCTGAGGTATCCATGAGTCTGTAATACAATCACAAGTATGTACAAATATCAGTAAATCAGGTAATCACACAAGTTACCACATAATAATCACATATTCCTCCTAGTCCCACTAGCCTCCCAGCCTCCCAGACTGTTCTTCCTAGTCCCACTAGCCAACTTTTCCCAGCCTCCCAGACTGACTCCCTAGTCCCACTAGATAAACATTTCCCAGCCTCCCAGACTGACTCCCTAGTCCCACTAGACAACTACCTCGATCGATTGGATCGAGCCTCGACCTCCCAGACCGAGCCTCAGCCTCCCAGACTGAGCCTAAAATAATAAAATATGCTCAACATTTGTTTATAAAAAGGTTTTGGATCTGGACTTAAGTGGTATGCAGAAAAATATTTTCGTGAGAGCCCTAGTGATCATAGTCTAGACTCAAAATGAACCCTAGTTCGCTATGATCAGAGCTCTGATACCAAGCTGTCACACCCTGGCTTTGCGGAAGCGTGGTTAATTTGGTGTGACTTCTTAATACCATAGCTTAACCATAACAAGCTATATGAATTTAAAATCATGCAAAGTCATCCATTAAAAAAAAATATAAAATTGTCAAACATTGTCTAAATGGGTAAACACCCAACAACCATTACTTGTCTTAAACAGTACAACTACTACCATAATGCAAACAAAATAAACATGGTTCAGGGGCCATGGCTTGTCCAGGAAAGAGCCATGAGCCTTGAACCCCGGATGACTCTGGATCTAAATGCAGCGGGAAATCCTGCTAAACCGTGCCAGATCCTTAATTCCCTGAAATACATGTAAGTTGAAAAATCAACAATAATGTTGAGCGAGTTCATGCGAAAATGAGTAAATAAACCTTTATCTTTATCAAAAAAACCCTGGTATGTAGCAAATAAGGAAACAAAAGAGATCACCAATGGGTTGCAAGTCCACTGATATGTGTGAAGTGCAAGTAGGGATGACTCAAACCTAGCGGATTTATGCGTCGGGCACTAAGTCACCCCGAGGTCCGTTCAGCTGGACCTGGGGCTGGGCTCGCTACACCCAGATAGATCTACCGCTCCTGTCCCTCGGTCCTCAACGAGGATTAATGGCCTCAAGTTTCTGCCTACCCACTCACATGATCTAAGTAATAACCCTCCTTATGCTAACCATACCATGTATAACATATCCATAATCATTGTAACATGTATTTCACCCCCGCAGTTTATAAAACTGAAAACAGTTAAGAGAAAAGGGGGACATGAACTCACAGTGAGCGCGTCACAAAATCAAGCAATCCAATATCCAAGTGCTGTGCAACGACCTACATGTGCTAATTCTATTAGACGGATGGCCGTGCTTTAGCTTCATAGATTATATTTTTGGGAAACAGTTAGTCAACCGTTTCGTATATATATTTGATACGCATTCTCCTTCCCAAGGATGGGGGATTTAAATACATGTGTATTTATATCATTTTATTAAGTCCCACTTAATATATTTTATTTCTTATTCCAAAATATATTTATTTTTCTCAAAAATAATATATTTCCTTTTTCTCCTAATATTTTCCCAAAATAATATATTGACAATATACGTGCTTATGAACACTTCCGAATAAAGCGTAAGTTACGTTTTGGTGATTAGGTGGTAATAGAAATTACCGTTGTAACTTATATGTTTGCCGTGAAGGCGTTTGTATTATTTCGGGCTTGACAAGGTTAGTAAATATTATTTTTACTCTAAAAATAATATTTATACATTTTCACAAAATAATCATAAACAGTGAGGTGACAAAATATATTTACCGAATAAATATTTATCACTTTTAGTTTTGTGAAAATCCCACCTCCGATTATTTATAAATAAAGTTGTGGCGAAAATATATTTTTGAAAACATGTCAAAGTAGTCTAACACTTGTTAAATAATTCTAAGTGTTAGATTTTTAGAAAATTTCGCCAGAGTTTCCCCTGTAACTGGAGGTGGCCACGCTTTCAAGCGTATCATTTTCTTTTACAAATCATCTCAACAATTTATCAAATCAACCAAATCAATTTTCAACACATCAAATAGAAGACTAGAATGTAAAACCGCGTTGTTTCATGAACTTGTAGTTTTTACAAAAACTACGGTGTAGATCTCGTTATTTTTAGTGGATCTATATATAGCATAACTTAGTCTTGCAAAAACCTCGTTTTTAGAACAACTTACTTCTTACAACTTCCCGACAATTTTTGTAAACATTGTTATTTTGTCGGATCTTTTATTCTACAAGTGTTTCTATACTTGTAGTTTATAGAAATCGTATTTGTTAACACTTTATCCATTTTTATTAAAACATGATTTTCTCGACACCCGGTCCTACGAATATACCACTTGTACATACGTAGATCGGCTTGTTTTAAATACTATTTTTCATGTTAAAACATTTTTACACAAGTTCATGTTTCCCGTGTGGTGGAGTTTCACCTTTTAACCCTTGTACACAAGAAACAAGTGTATGTCAAGATACGCGATCCGAACAAAGTCGGGTTAAACGATGATGAGAGCCACCACATCGTAGATCAGGCCATATTAATCAACATATTCAAGTACTACGACATTTACACGCGTTTTGAGCTTTTAACCAACGATATTCACGTTTTAGCAAACTTTAAAGTTCCATCAAGCGGGTTACCGACATTCAACCGACAAATATCTTTTTAACCACTTTAGACATGACCAAAAATGAGTTTTAAACGTTATACCTCTAGCTCGGGGCTAGGGAAGAAACTAGTCGAAAACTGCGTGGATAATAGCAAACGGTAGAGGTCCTCCGCGTTCCGTTTGTTCCGAGCTCCGTTGTACGTAACCACCGACACTTGTATACCCTTGGAAAGTCAAGACTTGAACCGAAAAACGGATGTGGTGGTGGTGGTGATCTCGGCCGAGAGGAGGGAGAGGGAGAGGGAGAGAGAGTGAAGGTGAGGTGTGTGTGTTTGTGTGTGTGAGAGGTGATGTTATTTATAGAGAAAGTTGTCTCGATCCTCGTGCAATCCAATTAAATATTCAAAAGCGTACTCTCCTTGGCCCCACTAGTTGGCCGATTCCATTGAGTTGTAATGGTGCTCGGTTCGTTTCCAATTGTTCAGTTACGGTTCAGTTTGGTTAAGTGCGTTAACTTTAAGGTCTAACCCCGTTAGTTGTTTCAGTGCATCAAAAGCGGGTGTTAGGGTAATCAGGGACCCTAACTGGCTCAGAAAAGTACTAATATTAATTTTGGCAATATTTTTATGTTCCGGGTATTGTCCGGTTGTTCGGTCGGATAGTAATCCGTTAAAGTGCTTAAGATATCCGTTAAGCGTCATAAATAATATTTTTTTAGCGACACAATTTATTCTGCAAAGTGTCGGGAATAATTCCTCATATTTTGGCACTTTATTACTTAGCTAGAAGCTAGTGTGTTGATAAAAGTGCTGTGTTTTGTGCTTAAAGTTCGTTTTAGGCACGTCCAAATCTCTATATCTTATTCCTAGAGACGTAATCATACAACCCTTGTATCCCTACACACACTATGGGTGTAGTAAAATAATTCTGGCTCATTCAGGCCTTTAGAGGCAGTGTTTGCCTGATGCTGGCTATACCAGCATGTTCACTGTGTATCCGCTTAGTGCTACTGTGCTTTTGTGCATCATGTTTGTCACTAAGGTTCAGTAAATAAGTAGTGTAGTGACAGGAATATCAAAGTATGATGCAGATATGTACAAGTATCAAAAATCAAGTAGCAGTTTATCAGCAAACTCAGTAAAGCACAGTAATTAGGCAACAATTAATAATTAATTAAGTCGTACGGATACCTGGTTTTGTGAGGGTTGTCACACTCTTACGATCAATCTTGGATCCCGAGACGACTCACACACTCTACGATGGACAATGGATGATGGTGGTGGATGATGGTGTTATGGTGGTGGTGGGTGGTGGATGAAGTGTGAGAGAGGTGGTGTGCCAAGGGATGAGAGAGAATGAAACCAAGCTCCTCTATTTATAGGCTGAACAGAAGGCTGGACACGGCCCCGTGTCCGCTGGACACGGCCCCGTGCCCGTCTGACATTCTCTCTCTTCATTAATTGTAATTGCGAATTACAATTAATGCGCCTGCTGTACTTTCACCACGCCCCCGTGCTCGCTGGACACGGCCCCGTGGTGGGCAATGGAAGCTTCTACCGGTTTGTCTTTTCTGCTGCTTCCTGGGCACGCCCCCGTGTTCGCTGGACACGGGGCGTGTTCAGACTCTGTTTCTTCTCCTTTGCCTTGGGAGGTGCTGTTGAGGGTCCGGGCAGTCCACTTTTGTTCCTTTTCTTGTATTTATGCTAGATTTAGTTGTCTTTTTGCTTCTTTTGTGATTTTGAGCTCATTTTATCCTGAAAATACAAAAGGAAGACAAAAACACTCTTTTTCCAACATTAGTACTTAAAAAGGGTTAGTTTTATGCCTTAATTGATGTGATTTATATGTTGCATTTTACACACATCAAATACCCCCACACTTGAACTTTTGCTTGTCCTCAAGCAAAACTCTCTAAATGTGGCTTACACTCCCAAATGGAATAGGTAGAAGAGAAGGTTTTTAGCTTGTCCTAGAGTGTCGGGAATCCAAGGTCTTTGTAAGTTTTATTTTTATTTATTTACAATCCTATTCGTCATGATTTATTTTGAACTTTTCATAAGACAAATTACTTATTTGGGCATAGCATGCCTTATTAAAATTCCATTTATATACAAGTTCACATACCTCATGGGAGATCACTCAACACTCGGCCGAAGGTGTATATTTTAGTGAATCACTCGAGAGCGGCATGGAACTTACGCCTTCCATAGGCTTGCCAAGCAATCAATCCTCCTCCTTTTTAACTTTTTACCTTTGTAAATATCAAGAGGACTTTTGGGTGAAGGGTTAGGCTTGGGTTAAAGGTGGGTGGTTGGGTTAGTAGTTAGTAAAAAGGGCGAAAATCGTAAAAAGCTTCGGTTTTCGTAAAATGCCTTGTTTTTAGTGACTTTTTATTTTTGAAGTATTTTTCCAAACAAGCTTTTATATAGCTTTTGTTTGTTTTTGACTTCATCAATATTATTGTTTCTTTTTTTTTACGTCACGTGAAAGGGCAAGTTTACAAAAAACCGAACTTGTTACTAAAACAAAGGGTGAAAAATAAAAAGGTTTTTGGTGGGTAAAAAGGGTTTTTGGGGTAATGAAATGAAAGGTTTAGGCTCAAAGGGGCTATCTAGGGGGATTTTGGGTAGGTGAAAAATAATGGTTTTGAAAGAAAATGGTTAGTCCTAATGCCTCCATCATTTACTTACTTGGGTTTAAGTTGGTAAGGACCGGGAATGTATCGTCGTGGCAAGTTCTAGATTTGTAAGAACCAAGCGGCTATTCACACAAGAAACGAAAAATGAGCATTTAGTCTAAAGATGTGTATATTTTTATGCTCAATAAAGGCTCAAAACTCACTTTTGTGGGAATGGGTTTTTATGTGATCAAGTATATATAATCGAATTTTTAACTAAGCTTGTCATGCCGTTTCATAATTTTCTTATGTTGGTTCCTTTTTTATCACGACGCTATCGGTTGTAAACTTGTAAAAATATAACCTTTTTAGAACTTGTTATTCTCAACTTAAACTAAGACAAGTAAATAATAATAAAAAAAATTTTGAAAAAGTTTTTGAAAAAATTTGGGGTGTTTAGCGGTTCCAATAGAGTTTTGTGTAAGGCTTGTGTTTAGGATTTTGCAAAATTCCAAGGTTTTAGTACCCCCCCCCCCACACACT
Source organism: Helianthus annuus (assembly GCF_002127325.2). Classification (NCBI taxonomy): domain Eukaryota; kingdom Viridiplantae; phylum Streptophyta; class Magnoliopsida; order Asterales; family Asteraceae; genus Helianthus; species Helianthus annuus. Next base: position 162,186,385 of record NC_035443.2, read on the forward strand.
TAAATTACACATTGTCCTCAATGTGTCCAAAAATAATGTTTTTTGGTTGATTAGAATGTGTAAAAGTGGGTTTAAAAGCAAAGATTTGTGTTACTGGCAGTCTGGACACGGCCCCGTGTTGACCGGGCACGGCCCCGTGGTCAAGTGCCAGTAACAAAAATCAGAGAATAGAAACAGAAGCCTGGACACGGGGGCGTGTCCGCTGAACACGGCCCGTGTCCAGTTACCTGAACTGGGTGATTTCCTGCAGGGGGCTCAGCACGGGGCCGTGTTGGTTGGGCACGGCCCGTGTTGAGCCTTCTGTGCTGGAGATTTTTGTCGGGTTGCTCTGTTCTTCTTGCTTGGTTCCATTTTTCTCGTTCCCTTTTTCATCCATTACCACCATGAGTGTGTTTTATTCTCAAAACAACCATAAATCATAAAAACCACCTTAGCATTGCAAATCATAGATAGACATTACATAAAGATAAAAGTACATAAATATTAAACTTATGGAGTTCTAGCCCTATGTTTTATTTTATTTTAGCAAAATTTCCAAGAAGCTACTAATCTTGGTTAGATAAGGCTTTTTAGAACTCCTTCTTCCGGGTGTGGTTCTCCTCATATGTCGGCAAGCCACTCCTCTACCTCCCTTGGAAGGAGAAAAGAGGGCTCATTTGCATTAGTTTGAGGAGTTTCAACTTCCGCTGGAACTTCTTGTGGGTTTTCCATGGGAGGTTCTGCGGGAAAGTCTCCCCACCCAGTAGGGTTGTTAACCCCGAGTGCCAAGTTCCAGTCCTGTTGTGGAAGGATTGGTTCCATAGGAGGTGCTACCAAAATGTTTAACCTTTGGTGCAAAAGGTTAATCTCTTGGAAGCTGCTTTCAAGTCCCATTGTAAGATCGTTAATACGGTCAATGAGGATCTCCTCTACTGACGTCATTTCGTCGAGAGCTTCCCTTAGTGCTATCACGTAGTGCACAAGTGTTGCTTCAACGGAAGGCCTCCTTCCCCTTCGGCTGTTTGAGGAATGAACGGATGATGTTTCGTTGTTTTCACTCGCCATTCTACGAAAAATAAACCAAAAGCAGTTTATATGACGAAACAGTTTCTGGACACGGCCCCGTGCTCGCTGAGCACAGCCCCGTGTTCATCTTTCTCCAGAATTTTGGAGCAAGGAATCTTGGGTTTTTAAGTTATTTCCTGAATTTACGTAAACTTTTTGGCAGTAAATAACTTCAAACAATGTTACATAACATGTTTTTACCAAGATTCCATGATCAAAACTCATTGTTTCCTACCACAAAGGTTGAAAATTCAAACTTTTCATGGTAGTTCTTGAAGAAAGATGAAGAAGAAGGAAATGTCTAGAAGAGGAAAGGACAAGATGGGTTGTTGGAAACTTCTTTTAGACTTACCTAGGATTGTTTGAGAGAAGATTCCTTCAAATCTCTGTCCCAAGTTGGTCCAAATGTGCAGGATTTTTGGCTGCATTTATAGAAAACGACAGCCTTCTGGACACGGCCCCGTGTCCGCTGGACACGGCCCCGTGTGCAGATGAAATTCTGACACAGTTTGTCCGCATTCTGACGTTCTGATCAGAAGGGAATCTTTTGGCGGACACGGGGACGTGTTGGCCGGGCACGGCCCCGTGTCGGAAAGTTGTTTTATGAAGTTTTGTCTTTACTAAGGAGCTAATTCTTATCGGGTGGCTCTTGACTTGTTGGAACAACCCCAAAGTGCCTAAGATACCTTAATTGTCCTATACTAAGGTGAGAACGCAAGAGGTTGTCGGTGAGGGTAATTCCTATTTTCATTCTAGGTGGACAAGTCCAACCCTTTCCCGGGCTCTCGTTAAAGAAGGTGTATGCCGAATCGCTCAGGTCTATGTATGCACCGAACGAAGTCGATGGGGAGTCCTTCACGGCACAATCGGCACAGGGACGACTATCGTTCACGTCTTTTCTAGGTAAGAAGGTATTTTCGGGAGCAACGAGGTTGTTGGAATGCGGTTCCAACATTTCCTCATGGTCATCGTCTTGGGATGGATCTAAAAAATCCTTCCTAAGTTCTTTTGACCAATTGAGAAGTAGTTCTTCTAGTTGAAATAACTCGTCAAGGAGCATTTCTCCTAGAATATCTGGTTGGGCGCATTCGAGGAAGAAATAGTGCTTATTTTTACTTTCGCCCCTCTTAAGGTTACAAGGAATCGGTGGGTCTATATAGTGGGGCCTATAAGTGAGAAAATAACATTTTAATTCCTCATGTTCGCCTCCACATATTCGACACCACAAACCATAAGAGTGCCGAAAGTAAAAAGAATTACTATCACTCATGTTTGTGTCAGAAATTACCAACCGCCGGGATCTAACGGTTCTGTTTTCAGCAACTGAATCTTGGGCACGGGGGCGTGTTGAGTGGACACGGCCCCGTGTTCAGCTTACTGTCTAACTTAAAACAAGATTGCCAGTTCCAATGATTGAGCACGGGGCGTGTTCAGCAGGCACGGCCCCGTGTTGAGCTCTGCAGAAGCTGAAAAACTAAAAAAAATTCCTAAAAAAATTAAAGAAAAATAAAAATATGATTAGGCCGTTGATTCCTAACTTTCTTAAAATCCTTGTGTCCCCGGCAACGGCGCCAAAAACTTGATGCGTGTTAGTGTGTATATGTTTTTAATATATAATTAAGCCCTTTTTACACTTTTAGCCAAGTTTTAAATTTATAAAACACGATATTCACTAACACTAAACACACATATGGGCAAGTGCACCCATCGTGGACGTAGTATAGTGTTGGTAAGATACCGAGATCGTCCAAGGACACAAGAGCTTTTAGTACCGGTTTATCCTCAACGTCTAATCAAATCAAAAAGTGAGAAAAATGTTTTAAACTAAGAAAAATAAAAACTAACTAAATGCTGAAAAATAAATAAAATAAAAAACAGATAGACAAGATGAATCACTTGGATCCGACACGTGTATTAGTATAACCTTTGATTATTTTCGCACTTTTGCACTTGTTTAAGAGATTATCTTAGTTATTGTAGTAGGCCCCTCTTTTGAAGGTGACGTTACCCTCAACCCAGTAGTTTGAGTCAGCAAGGATACAATCCTAAAGGGTCGGATTATTGAAAGATAATGAATTAAGTTATTAATGCAAATTGTGGTAGGCCCCGCTTTTGGCGGTGACGTTACCCTCGGCTAAGTAGTCTGAGTCAGCAGGGATACAGTCCTAAATAGCCGGGTTATAGTATTAATAGTAGTTAACTTATGAGGGGGTCAAAGAGTTTGGATCCCCGCCATCCAATACCTATGGGCATTGAAGGAGATCCTACTAAATTTGACCCAGGTCCCAAGCAGGACCTCTAAACGCTGAACAAGGGCAAGACCCTTACCAAACCGTTCCCTTAACCCCCGACCAGGTAGCCAACATACCTCCATATAGACCGTGGAGATATGAATGGTGAAAATCTTTTATTTTATACAGACAGTAAAATAATGCCAAGACACCACGGACAAACGATAAGGAAAGATCACCTTCAACATAAGTAACTAGTTATTAAAGTCATTAATACAAAACCAAATAAAAAGTGCAAAAGATTAAAATAAAAAGTATTATACTAAACACTTGTCTTCACCAAGTGATGTAAGAGACTTAGGCAAACATGGCCTTGATTGTCAAGAACTCTTACGATCAATCTTGGATCCCGAGATGACTCACACACTCTACGATGGACAATGAATGATGGTGGTGGATGATGGTGTTATGGTGGTGGTGGGTGGTGGATGAAGTGTGAGAGAGGTGGTGTGCCAAGGGATGAGAGAGAATGAAACCAAGCTCCTCTATTTATAGGCTGAACAGAAGGCTGGACACGGCCCCGTGTCCGCTGGACACGGCCCCGTGCCCGTCTGACATTCTCTCTCTTCATTAATTGTAATTGCGAATTACAATTAATGCGCCTGCTGTACTTTCACCACGCCCCCGTGCTCGCTGGACACGGCCCCGTGGTGGGCAATGGAAGCTTCTACCGGTTTGTCTTTTCTGCTGCTTCCTGGGCACGCCCCCGTGTTCGCTGGACACGGGGCGTGTTCAGACTCTGTTTCTTCTCCTTTGCCTTGGGAGGTGCTGTTGAGGGTCCGGGCAGTCCACTTTTGTTCCTTTTCTTGTATTTATGCTAGATTTAGTTGTCTTTTTGCTTCTTTTGTGATTTTGAGCTCATTTCATCCTGAAAATACAAAAGTAAGACAAAAACACTCTTTTTCCAACATTAGTACTTAAAAAGGGTTAGTTTTATGCCTTAATTGATGTGATTTATATGTTGCATTTTACACACATCACTATGCTGCAACCCCTGTGCATGTGCATTATGTTCAAACCACTGTTCCACAAATTCAGTATGTTCAAGCCCCTGTTCCTCAGACACAAGTGCAACCTGTTGCACCTCAACAAGCTGCTCCAACAGTGGTTACATCAATAAGACTTCCTTGGAGGCAATTCCTTCTATAACACCTCTGATATCTGCTAGTGAGTTTGTTCTGACCACTGATTCCATCAAAAGATTATCAAGTGTTGAAGGAAGAAGACCCCAGTACCAAGAAAAAGGGGCATCAGTGGTTAATACTTGGAGTACACTCCCTGCATCAACCACTGATACAACCACTTCTAGTGGGAAATCAGATGATCCCATTAATTTGGGTGATGGTTTAAAGTACCTGGAATTGACGGAACGTGTTTAAAAACTGGACACTTCGGTTGCAGAGATAAAAGAAATGCTGCAACAGTTGTTAACAGTACAAAAGGTGCAATCCACTGCTGTTCCACCTCAAGCACCTGCTCCACCACAAGCATATGCTGCAGATGAGATATGGAACTTCTTCCAACCTTTTCTCCAACAACAACAACAAATGGCTGATCAGCAGCATGAAAAACATGTCCAAGAGCTGAGAAACACAATGGAGTCTAGGTTCAAGAACACACAAGCTGACATCAAGGCTATAAAGTTCCATCTATTGAAAACCACTGGCACTGCTCCTCCAACTGTTCTCTTTATTGATCAACTCCCCCAGATAATGCCAAAAAGGGGGAGAAAATTCAGGAGTGGAGAAAAAAAGAGATAGATGATGGTCTATATGTTGAGCCAGAAAAGGATGCTATGCTCAGAAAAATTCCCTTGCCAGATGGTAGCAAGAAGGTGGATGTTACCCAAAATGCACTTGATGAAGGAGTAGCAAGTGTAAAAAGGGATAGAGCGGCAAAGGATATGTCAAGGTGGAATGAGGAGAAAAGAGCTTACATGGAGCTGAACGCGCAGGGTTGTTCTGGGCTAAAGGATGTTCAAAATCCTGTGCCAAAAAGAAATCCCACTAGAAAAGTGAGGGAACCCAAGTCCACACCATCCAGACACACAAAGCATACTTCAAAACCATTGTCCAAAAGCCACCAACATCAAACCTACACCCAAGCAGTTGTTGTAACTCCTGCTGTATCAACATCTGCTGGTACTTCAGTTGTTTCAACATCTGCTATCACTTCAACACACCACAACCACTGCCTTACCACCACCACCATCACCACCAAAAACAACATCACCACCATCACCTCCTGCCAAAAAGCAGAAGACAGCAAATGTTACAACATCTATTGTAATGACGACAGTGGTTGAAACACCAGTTGTTTCAACAGCTATTAGTCAATCACAAATCACTGCTACTCAAACCACTACCACTGTTCCACTCAAAACATCATCTGCCTCTCCTACAATAAAAAGGAGAAGGATACCACTACCAACATCTTCAAAATCTCTATCACTTGTTACAATACCCAAGCTTGTTCCTCTCTTATCAGCTCAAATTCAAAAGCCCTTACCTCCTGCAGGTGTTCAATTTCCTCTTGAACTTATAACAGTCAGAGAAGAAATCAAGTCTTTTTATTATGAGGATGACCCTGCTAAAAGGGGTTTGCCATCAGTTGAAGGATATCCAAGGCCAAACAATATTGAAGAATATTTGAAAGTCAAAGCTAAACAAGCAGAGGATATCTCAAAAAGAAATGCACAAGGAAAATCTGATAGAGAAGTTCAGCAGAATTACCAATTCTTGCTCACACAAGTCAGATCCTTGGAGCAATTTGCAAAAAATGTTTATCAACAAATCTCAGAGAGAGCAGATGAATCTTTAAGAAAAGACTACATTGAAAGCATCATGGCAACCAAGAAATACAAAGGAGAAAAACACATGTACAAAGAGTGGACCATCCATGAGCTTGAAAGTGAAGCAGCCAGGATTCAAGAAATGATTAAGAATAAGGTCAAGCACACTCCTCCAGGTTGGGCAAAGTTCAAAAAGAATGTACCTGATAAAAAGGTAGAGCTGAGGAGAATGAAAGAGGAATTAGCTGCTGCTGATTATGGGTATTTGAATCAAGTAATGAGATGGAAAGAAGATAAAGTCAGGGCTACTTACAAAAGCTTGGAGAAATTAAGAAAGACAGGTCCTACTGCTCCACAAAAGCCTGACTATCCTGAAGCAGAGGGCATAAAAAGAATGATTGTAGACACTCTTGAGCTGAATCAACCTGCAAACACTGCTCAGCCAGTTATGAATAGGCTTGCATCACCAAACACCTCATCCAATAAAAATCTCCCAAGAAAGCCACCAGACTCAAAGGTACTAAAGTGGAAAACTGACAAACAGACCCATGTACTGACTCTGATCAAGTCTAGTGGAGAAGTGAAGAAAATATCAAGGGAACAAGCTCTTGGCCTGAGTCTTGAAGATTTGCAGGATCTCCTTGATCTTCCACTTAGCAGGGATGATGATGACATAGGTGCCTTATCCTTTGAACTTCAACTCAAAAGGCAAATAAGGGAACTGCTGACGAGGCAATACAGATCTTCCAATAATGAAGAGTTTTGGCATTATCTGTTCCAGGGGGAGATTGTTGGGATTAAACCCTATCAGAGGAACAGATAATTAAAGCCAAAACTGGATCAGGTCAGTGGATCCAGAATAAGCAGTTGTTATGTGTACAAGTCTCTCCCCTTGAAAGTGGTTTCAACATCTGCTGACCTCCTATCTACTGATCATACAAACTGCTGATCAAGTAAAAGTCTGATGATAGACTAAAGCTCTGCTGTTCAATCTACTGCTTTGAGTCAAGCTCTGCTGATCATGACAAGTGTTGCTGGGTTCACATCAGTGGAAGGATGCAGCAGTAGTTTAGATGTCTTTATGTAATGAAATGTAAATAGCAGTAGTTAGCATAGCAGAGGTTGTATAGATCAGAGGTTAGAGTTTGTTAGGAGGTTAGATGTCACTTTCATGGTGACGTCAGCTTAGATGCTTCAGTGGTTTGTTCGTGCCTATAAATAGAACAGTGCTCTGTACTACTCTATTAGCTCTTTTACCATCTTCTTCCTGCACGAACAAATACTGTGAGCTCAGGCTGAGGGGGAGTTTGTTGCATACTTGCAAAATTGTAATCGTTGTTGAAAATAAATTCAATCATTCGGTTCAATGTTAAACTTGTATGTTAAAAGCAATTCTCCTGTTTAATTGTGAAAAGTTTGCTACCATCTTAATTCCGCTGCACATCTCATTCATCTTCATCTTATTTCAAACGTAAAACACAATCAAAACCAAACTCAGATCCTAACACATGGCGCAAAACGCACTAGGGTGGGGCATTATTCACCCCAACGACTACGCATGGTCTTATGAGATCATTAAATATAACATATTGAGCTTTGGGGACCTTGGTTCAAATTTTTAATCTTTATTTATTTTCATGTTTCTCCTTTACAAAACTATAACCTTTACAAAACTAGTTTTTTTTACCCGCCGCACGTTGCGGCGGCGCCGTATGCGATGTGATAAATTATAGACTACAATCAACCCAACTCGTTTTCGAACTAAATTTACGTTGAAACGTAGAGTAATCCGAATTTATACCGTTGAATGAAAGTGTATTATATTTGACATGACTTGTTTCTAACAAAATTTACGTCAAAACGTAGTTCAACTCAAAATATACATAAAAATAAAACATTATATAATCGACTCAAATCGTTTCCAAACAAAAATTACGTTAAAGCATAGACAAACTCGAATTTATACCGACATATACAAAAAAATAAGAAAACATAAGAAAATAGTTTTAGGGTAAACTCGAAAATTTAAAATTTTGAGATAGTCAAAGTGACATTTACAAAGTTAAAGAGCTATCTTGACATTATCACAAAGTTTAGGGGTAAAAATGATTTTAAAACAAAGGTATTTGTTTTTAAATAAATACAAAAATTAGATTATACATATCTAATTGGTGGACCCATAAAAAATGAACAGTGTATGCTACTCACAAAAGAAAGTTACTAAATTATAATGGGGAAATTATCTTTATTTTTAACTTTTTGTTCTGCTTTAAAACTTTCTATGTTAATTGTTTTTGGTATTTTGATAGTAATTTAAAGTTTTACTACTCATAAATAGTCCACTATTCAGTTAGTTTTATTATATTTATAATTTATAATTTATAACTTCACAAAATTATCTTTATTTTTACCTTTTTGTGTTGCTTTAAAATTTTCTATGTTAATTGTTTTTGGTATTTTGATAGTAATTTAAAGTTTCACTATTCACAAATAGTCCACTATTCAGTTAGTTTTATTATATAATTTTACCCGCGCTACGCTGCGGGGTTTCGGTCGATATCTATTTTGGTTCAGTACACCAACCGAAAAAATATGCTCAAAAGAATATCGACACATGTTTTACATCGGCCGAAAACCAATAAAATAAATTTAAATTGAACAACGGGACGAATTGATTTTAAATTAATTGTAAATGAAAACGTAAATATTATCTTAAATATAGCTTCAATGAAAAGAAACCTAAAACTAAAACACTAAACATAAAGAAAACTAAAAAATAAAAATAATAAAGTCCAGAAAAAAAAATCTAGAAAGAAACAAAAAAGCTAATAGGATAAAAACACTATCCATAAAACTTGCTAATTGTAATTTGCATTAAAGTGTAGACCAACTGAAAACATACATAAAAATAAGCATGGAAACGAATTATATTTGACAAATATTTCCGAAGATAATTTACGTCGAATCGTAAACCAACTTAAAGTTATACCGACGCGTGCATAAAAATAAGCACGTAAGAAAAATAGTCACGGCGTGTTGTGCCGGTGCCGAAACGTAATGTGACTTGAATTTATAGCGTTTAATGAAAACGTATTATATTTTACTCAACGTGTTTCCAAACAAAATTTATGTCAAATCGTAGACCAATTGAACATATACATAAAAATAAGCATGAAACGTATTATATTTTAACCTGCTCTTTTATAGAAAAAAAATTTGCATCAAAACGTAAACTAACAGAAAATATACATAATAATAAGCATAAGAAATATATTATATTTGACCCAACTTATTAACGGGAAAAATTTACGTCTAAACGTAAATCAATTTAAATTTATAGAAACACGCACATAAAATAAACACGTAAAACTTGATTACAAAATTTTTAAAAAGTTAAGAGGTTAAAATTGTTAACTGTGAAAGTTAAAGAGATAAAAGTTTAAAAAAAATAATAAAGAAAAAAAACAAAAGGTCAAAAGCAACAAAAAAAAAGAAAAAAAGAATTCTACTGTACATGTCCTTCGAAAATGTTAAGGATATAGAATTTTTTTAATTTATAATTTATAATTTTTAACAAAGATATAACTTTTATGATACATAATGTCTTTATACGGTAAATAAAACTAACGTCAAAAAAATTGAGCAACTACAAATACAAAAAAACACTTTTACAACTTAATTAAAAAAATGATCAACTCAAAAGAAGTACACGTTTTCTTAGAGCACTTCTAACGGGTGGTCCGTTGGGGTGGTCTGTTCAAGCAAACCAAAGCAAGTTGTTCAAAACCGATGGAGTAGGTGGTCCAGTGAGTGGGTGACCGGTTTGGTTTGGAAAGAGTGGGACCACCCACTTACAATTGTCTTTTTAGCGTAAAGTGGATAAAAAGTGAAGTATGATGTGGAGGTTTAAAATAGTTTATTGTTTGAGGAAAACGTGGGGTTTCAAGCGGTGATGATTTGGAATGATGTGTCACGTTGTTTAGGCAGATCTATTGGGATGAACCACGTCCACCGTTGTTTATGCTCTTAGTGTTATAACTTTAAAAACCTAAAATGTAGAAATCGGTATTAATGATTGCATTGACGCAGTTGTAACCCTATATAAGCAACTAGGTTACAACCCCGTGTATTACACGGGTCGAATAAATATAACTTTATATATAAAAGTGTTTTAAAAATGTTTCAGTTAGGTCACTCAAGTTTCAAAAGTGTTCCAATGAGGTCACTCAACATTCATTTTTCACTAAAATTAAGGGTTTTTTTATGCATTTCATAGGTAACCGTGGTGATGTGGATTTTTATTTCTTTTTTCCCTTTTATTTGATGCTAACTCGAGTGACGTGGATTGTAACTTGCTTTGTAATTTTTAATGTAATTAAAGTGTTTTATTTTTAATAAATAAAATTTCATATATTAAAATAATCCGAGCCCAACATCTTATGCTCCATTTTTTTCTTGACACATGAAAAAAAGGACATGGGTCGATTTGAATGTTAAGTTATCTAATTGGGACAAAAACGATACGAATGACCTAATTAGAACACTTTTAAAAGTTGGTTACTATTCCGTGACATTTTCCCTATTATAGATAATAAAAAGTTACATCTTTAAAAACGTGTATTGCATGGGTTAAATAAACACGCGTATTACGCTGGTTGATTAAATATAATATAATCGGTTAACACATATGGTCGTCAATATATGTTTTTGAAAAAAAATGAACTTTGATGTATTATAACATTTTACTTTGTTTTTTATTTATTTATTTATTATTAGGTTAGAAACTGGTGTATTACACAAGTTAACATTTTACTTTATTTTTTATTTATTTATTAATAGGTTAGAAACTTAAGTATCACGCATGGTTAACTCGATGAAATCTATCACGCATGGTTAACTCGATGAAATTTTAAATTAAATAGTTATTAATAAGCGGAAAAAGAAAAAGAAAACGTTCAAAGAAAAAAATGCTATTTTTTAAATTTTCATTACCCGTCGGTTATAAGATAGTAAATAAAAATAAAGATTATAAACTTTTATATAAACAATTAAAACTATATTTATCTTTATAAATAAAAAAACATTAATATATAGTTTTTTATTTTATTAATTAATATATGGTTATCAGTTATCCTTATTCTTATCATCAAAATCTTTTAATTTTAATTATTAATATATGGTTATAACTTATTTTTATCTTTATCATTAAATCTCTTCTATAAATTTTAATTGAGACCACCTCATAAGGCGACATGTGTCGCCAAAGTGGTTTCTTTTATTATATAGTATATAGATTCGCATAATATTCACAGTATATTAAAATAAAAGTAAAAAACCCTATTTTTTAATTGTGTAATTAACTAATTAGTTACATACGTTTTTTCACTAATAAACAACATTAGTAATGTTTGTACTTTTCCATTAAGTTTGTGTGTAGTGGAGGCACCAAAGCCTCCGCATCACCATTTTATCAACGCCAAAGCCAATGCTAAATCGTTACGGGAAAAAACAAAGGAGGGTGTGAAAGATGGGGTTCAATAAATCACTTTTTTTCTTTAATTTATCACTACGCGGTTGTGTATGTACAATTTAGTTATTACCCCACTACATACATGACAATGACATGTTAATAACTTTTTAACCTTTTAATTATTCTACAACACATTCTGAAGAAAATAAGGATGTTAGTTTAACCCCTACTTTATGTTTAGAATTTATATCCCATCCATAAACCCCTCCTCAATCATTAATATTTAAAGAAAGAATAAACTAAAACCCACTACACCCTTGAAAAACCGCTACAATAGCTTTTTATATTAGAGTAAAGTGCAATTTGCCACCTTTTAGTTTGATCCGGATTGCCCAACGAACCCCTACCTTCCACTTTTTACCAGATGAAACCCTGAGGTGGGTGTTTCATCTCACTTTGACACCTGTCATTAGTCAATGGTTAGATTGATTGTCCATCTGGGGGTAATATGGTCAATTATTGACTCCTATTACGCCCTTTATGACAACCATCTGTATTCATTCACTAGAAGGAAAAAAAAACTAAACCCTGTGCCCTCTCTCAACAATCACCATTCATCACCTCCAAACCACCACCAGCGCCACTACAAATAAGCTAGAATGATTGTTCTTAATCGTATTCCACTATTAGCGAATTGATAAATTCGCAATCAATGTCCAAGAATTTGTGTTTAGTGAAACCGTTGAAACCAAGCATTTTTTAATCGCGAATTGAAACTGCACTTTCTTCAATTGTTATAAATTCGATATTTCCAACACCACTACATGATTTTTTTTCCTTCAAATATAACATTTTTATTCATACTTGTCAAGTTACATCAAAACAGAAAGTAAACGGGCAACAAGCTATGCCGCCACCTCTTTCTGAATTGCAAACCCTAATCTACCAAAGACAAATTCGAGATTTCCAAGGCTCTATGTGCACTCGGACTTCGTCGAAAAACTGAACTCCGTCCAAGCAACAAACAACCTGTTTCCATCGATTACGGTACAATTAAATGCATATTTTCGTTGGTTTGCATCTGTAGATCAAAAGCCCTAAACCTATTTTAGTTTACAGTATCATTTGCGGGTTCAATTGGATGGGATTAGGATCTAGGGTTCATAAGTTATGTTTGGGAATTAGGTTCGATCTGGACGTTATGTTATGTTGAATAGAAATCCTATTATGTTTACAACAACAAACAGAATGCAGCCTAGTGTTGATGGGATTATGGGATTTCTATTCAACATAATATTCATATTCACCTTGATGGGAATTAGGTTTGAATCAAAAAAATACTAAACACTAAAAAGTGTTAACCAACACGAATATGTCCACAACCAACACCTGAACAAAGTGAAATCATGTCAAAAATTCTAAAACAGGAACACAATTTCCACACCCATATAATTCTGGTTGCTGACACCGACTCAAGGTTTAAGTGAAGCATCTCGCTTTGGTTTGGCTCTCGCATACTCATGGGGATTAGGGCTTCTGCTCCTTCTTCGACTTGGATTTTGGATTAGGCTTCAGCCTGTTGGTGACGGCTTCTCTCTTTCAAGGCTTTGGCTTGGGCTCCTTGACCCATTATTATCGGGTGGAGGAAAACTGTCCCCAACGAGACTTCGACTAAGACTCCTAGACCAACCATTGTAAGGTGGAGAACGCGCTCTTACTGGTGAGCGTGAGTACGACCTTTTTCTACTATACTTTTTCCTCGAGGTAAAACCGACCTAAATAATTCAGAAGTATAAATGATAAATAATTCAACATATTTTTCACATAACCCTCGGGCATTGGTCCATTATGTATAACCCTCGGAAATTCACCGGAGCCTCTTTCTTAGCCGAAATCCCAGCTCTTCTAAGGATGTCCCACAAAACATCTCGCACCCAGTCATGTCGATATTTGAACCCAGGGAGCTCTTTACAATGCACTGCATGCTCTCCGTATTTATCCATACAAGCTTTACGACATATCGAGCATGTTTCATCTTCTGGGTGCATAGGGATCATCAGCCGGTATTTAAGGATAGCTCTGTATTCTATTCTGACATACATTGTCCCAGCCCCTCAATTAGGATAACGGTTAAAAAATCCTGAGCATGGGGACCCTTCAGGCATTCCCACACCGCCTTCTGGCGAGATGACAAATCAGAAATTTCTCGCAGGCTTTGAGCGATTTTGCTAAACAGAGCATTCGTCAAAGTTTTTTGTGGCTTCGAGGGGGCGGTGTCCTTGTTAGAGAAACCGCCGATATCAAACTAATGGGTATACCCGATACCTGTGGGTATGCCTGATACTTGACATCCACAAATACTAGCATTATACAATGTTATCTAAACAGGGAAATCACGATCGAAAAATAAGATGTTTGGAGAGGTAAAACCATATCCAAGATTTCATCCACCAAAAATCAATGGATCAAAGTTAGATACGATTTACAAAAAATACTATTCAAAATTTTGCAAAATTGATTATAAGAAAAAGAGAGAATGATATGTAGGCTAAATCGGTATGTGTTGCACAAGGGGCGAATTGTTACATTATATAGATGGTGAACCATTTAGGGAGGAAAGGAAATTACCATATTAACCTTAGTGGATCAATTAAAAGGCTAAAGACATGACTCGTGACATCAATAAATAAACATTTTAGAATAAACATATTATCTAAATTCTTTAAATATTTGGCAGATATATTATTCAAAATATGAGTTACCAAATTTAAAATCAATATGATTTTGTTAGGTACCCTCTACTAGATTACATGATTTTTGGGTCTCTAAACACAAGACATAACTAAAGGGTGTGAGGGTAAAGGTTCCGACATAATTCGTTATGTAGAAACATGAATGGAAGAGTATACCACCCCTTTCTCTAATTCATCATGGTTTGTATGGATTAAATCATAGCAACCATGGTCTTCCATTTCCAATTTTCAAGTAATCATTTTCTTTTTCTTTAGACAAAGATAAATTAAAATAAATAAGGGGATAGTAGTTTGGGTCATGACCACACCCTTAGAGTAATAGTTTTAGATTATGGATTAGAGGTGGATGACATGACACTAACTTGGAGGGTCATGGTGGTTATAAGGGTCATGACCACACCTTATAGCTTATCTTCGAAAAAAGTTAGAAGTGTGAGATAGGGTGCTTCCAACAAATCCTTTCAATTCTAATAGGATAAATCTTGTCCCTAGGGAGAGAAATGGAAGGAAATTAAGTAAAGATCTAATCAATTTTTTTCTAAACCTTTCCTCTACCCTCGAGTTGACCAAGAGGAAATGAGAGGGTTTATAGTCTTTCGTAATCATAAAATTATATTTGAAATATATGCTTACGGAAGTGGCGAATCCAGAACTTTTTTTTGATGATGGCACAAATTGATTGGTTAAAAACAAGGCAGGTTAAAATGGGTCGAGTAAAAATATAAAACATAGGTTAAGCAACTTTGAACGTCGAATTAGGTTCAACAACTTTTAGCTTATGATTAAATAAGTCAAGGCCAAATTAAAAATTTTAGATTCCTATAAACAAAGGGCAATCGCAAATATGAAAATATAGGGTCAAGGCCAGTGGTGGAACTAGTCTAAAATTTCAGGGGTATCCTAATTTTTTTTTATCAGAGGTATCCTTTATATAACGAAGACGGAGTTGAGAGGTATTTTTACACTATGGAGACGGAGTTGAGGGGTATTTTTACACTACTAAGATGAGGTTGAGCCGTAGCCCGTGCTATCCCACCTAACACATTAGGTCCGCCCCTGGTCAAGACTCAAGAAAATGAGAGCAAACCTTGGTCAATCGAAACTTTGAGATCATCGATTACTCGACTTTTTTTGGTTCTTCAATTACAAATATGTAATTGCATTTTGCCTTTGTCGCTTCCGCTTGTGGCTTTGCGTTTGTGCGTTTTTTTTTTTAATTATTTTGAGTGGAGGGGGGGGGGGGTGTTGGGGGGTTCTAGTGTAAGAGATATGACGTTTTCAAGTAATGATAGAACTAAAACTTTTTAACTGAAGGATGCTTATGTAATTTTTTTCCATATAATATGTGTGTATATATTTGATAAAGCCTTTGACGAGGGATTTTTTTTTTTAAGAAAGCATTTTTAAATGACTAAAAGAGTAAAAGTATAATATAGTAATTTACATGTTTAAAGAATAACAGAAAACTTATTATATACATTATTATTAAGCCCGTTAAGTCAAACTGTCTTTGAAATCGATATCCATCGTTAGATCTTGTTGAGACAAAATCTGAGTCGTTTAAAATCAAAAAAAGAAAAAAAAAACCAGTTGTGGTGGCGGTTAAGAGCGGTTACCTTAGGTGATGGTTTTCTCCTAATTTTTCTACCCATTCTCCTAATTTACATAAGGCTGCAACCGAAACTTGAACACAAACGAACACGTTATCGAACGTTTACGAACATAAATGAAGGAAGGCGACCTTTGTTCATGTTTGTTCATTTAGCTAAACGAACGAAATTTCTTGTTTGTGTTCGTTTGTTTAATAAACGAACGAACACAAAATAACTTCCTGCCGAACGGTTCATGAACTGTTCTCCGAACGTTTAGTTCGTTTGCAGCCTAGAGTTACATATTCTTTTCATAACTATCTCGATCTGTAACTCGCACCCTATCATGGATACCCTAAATCAGATGACACCGCTCAAATCAATATGAACATCCGAATAGCCCATCTATGTAAGAGAAGCCGCCGCAGTCGCAGGCATTCAAATCAAGCTTCGCCAGTCAATCGAAGTCCAGTTAAGGTATGGTTTGAGGATCCAAGTGTGAATTTTATATGTTTTGATATAGATATCATATGATCGATCAAAGTTTATTAGCGGTTGAACATTGTAGTAAGCTGTTTGATGATTGACTGGAGTATTGATAAGTGTGAATTGTTATATGTTTGAAATCTGGTATGAATGTAGCTAGTTTAATTGGTTCATTTTTTAGATTTATACTAGGATCGCTTCGTTATTGAATTATTTGATTTTCAAGAGAAAAATAAATGCATAGTTCACGGTGACTTTCGCCGCCTTTGTTTCGTTTCAACTATTCGTTGGTGGTTGCCTTCGTTTTTGTTATGTATTTTGCGAGTATAACGTCGTGAGTAAATTTGTGCCTTAATCCAGCCGCATAAATCACCGGTGACGGCGGCGCTAGATCTTTGAAATTATCCATTAAAAGGTAACTTTGCTATATTAGTATTTGCACTGTAGCTGTAAGTTGTGAAGCTTCATGTGTTGTCTTTACGAATATGAATGTAAGTTTGCAGAAAAAAATAATATGCCTTTTCTTTATATCGTTTTCTGGTTTTGGTATTTTCGCTTTATTAATTATGTTGTACGTTTGTTTACGTCATGAATGGTGGTGGAGCAAAATAGAGAGGAAGACGGTGGCGCAATGTGTAGGTAATAACTCGCCGACAACCTGTTCAGTAAGTGTTCATGAACCGTTCGTGAACACATATACTCTTTACCAAACAAACACGAACAAGGTATCGTTCGTGTTTGTTTGGTTCATTTGCAGCCTTATGTAACTCGATAGGGTGGAATCGGTGGAATAGGTGTCATGGATATGGGCGGCTAAAGGTAGGAGGGAGAACGGTAGGGAGGGTATTCTTCATATTGTTTGCTGAAGATAGGAGAAGGGTGGGGAGGGTTTTCTGAATGTGTAACCTAGTTAGAATTAGATCTAAGGGAGGGGAACAGAAAAGGCTTAGAATGAAGGAAAACTGACACGTGTACAAAAGTCCTATGTGGCGTCAATGGAATACATCAAGCAAGGATAAAATTAGGAGGGGAGGTTGAAATCCATCCAAGTGTATCATTATTTTTAATTATAACTATAGAGATTATTAAGCCCGCATAGCTTAACCACCTTTTAAATTAACCTCCACCATTAGATTTGGCGGAGATCATCTCAGCCACTTGAACTCAAAACGGTTTCCTTGGTTAACCCCTTTTTTCTCTCCCAACGTCACCCATAACCTATGTATACAGTTTTAGCGAATCTGATATATACCGACAAATAAACACAATTTTCCCTCGGATTTTTTATTTGGTCTACGAGAACAAGAAGAGCCCACTGCCTGGTGCTGCCAATTTAAATCGCAACCCCTGCAAACAACAATATATCTGAAAATACAATGAAGCATGATGAATACTCTCATATAGAGGTATCACATATCTTTAACTCTCTACTTTGGTATAACCATAAGAGTTTTAAAAATTTATAAGTTCTGTTACTTTATATACATAATATTGTGTGCGATTTGAAGAAGTAAAACTTGTAGCACTAGGATCTTCTTGGGTTTTATTTACATTTTCACACAGGTGGATTGCCAGTTTTGTTTTTGAATCCTATTTAAATTATTATTTTTTTTAAATTGCGTAATTAACTAATTAGTTACATACCTTTTTTTCTCTAATAAACAACACTAGTAATGTTTGTACATTTCCATTAAGTTTGTGTGTAGTGGAGGCATCAAAGCCTCCGCGTCACCACTTTATCAACGCCAAAGCCAACGTTAAACCGTTACGGGAAAAACAAAGGACGGTGTGAAAGATGTGAAAGATGGGGTTCACCCCAATCAACAAATCACTTTTTTTCTTTAATTTACCACTACGCCGTTGTGTATGTAAAATTTAGTTATTAGTTATTACCCTACTGCAATGACATGTTAATAACTTTTTAACCTTTTAGTTATTCTACAACACATTCAGAAAAAAAAAAAAAAAAAAGCATGTTAGTTTAACCCCTACTTTATGTTTAGAATTTATATCCCATCCATAAACCCCTCCCCAATCATTAATATTTAAAGAGAGAATAACCTAAAAACCCACTACACCCTTGAAAAATCGCTACAATAGCTTTTTGTATTAAAGTAAAGTGTAATTTGTCACCTTATGGTTTGGTTTAGATTGCCAGATGAACCCCTACCTTCCACTTTTTGTCAGATGAAACCCTGAGGTGGGTGTTTCATCTCACTTTGACACCAGTCGTTAGTCAATGGTTAGATTGATTGTCCATCGGAGGGGTAATATGGTCAATTCACCCTTTATGGCAACCATCTGTGTTCATTCACCAGGAAAAAAAAAAAAAAAAAAAAAAACCTTGTGCCTTTCTCAACAATCACCATTCATCACCTCCAAACAACCACCAGCGCCACTACAATGAAGCTAGAATGATTGTTCTTAATCGTATTCCACTATTACCGAACTGATAAATTTGCAATCAATGTCCAAGAATTTGTGTTTAGTGAAACCGTTGAAACCAAGCGTTTTTGAATCACGAATTGAAACTGCACTTTCTTCAATTGTTATAGCTTGAGATTCAATAACCCATAACCGGACTTTTTTCCAACACCACTACACCACGATCAAATTCGAGATTTCCAAGGCTCTGTGTGCACTCGGAATTCACCTTGATGGGAATTAGGTTCGATTAGCTACATGATTCTGAATGCATGGTTATTGTCACCGGCAAAGATGGTCACCGGGATAGCGCCCGGAATTCACACAGTTCCGGCGAGGCTTCAACGTCACCGAGAATTGGACTTGAGTTTATACCCGATACAGAACACTCCATTGTTAAGATTTAAGAATTACGGATGTTGGAAGTGAGAAAAAGGTTGTATGAATCCTGTTATTCGAGGAGTGGTGGTGGGGGTGGCTGGTGGTTGTTTGTGAAGTGGCTAGAGGTGAACCAGGGTTTGTCAAGCTATGCGGTATGGTGACCATCCTTACTTGGAGGATGATCCGCCACCTAGGCGCCACATCATAGTCCTATAGAGGATGATCCGTCATGACAAATGGCAAAACACTGGAAATAGGAGGATGATCCTACCCCACTAATTATGGCAATTAAATTATATTTTTTTAAATCTTGCAAAGAAAACAGTCAAACACCTTGAAAAAGGGGTAAATTTTGTCCTGTTCTGCTTCGTCCCCAACGTCTCCATGGAGACGGTCACGATGCCGACGGTGAGGGCGGGATGGTGTGCGGAACGGCGCCGGACCAGGACGCAAGGGGGATGGTCCCCATACCGAATAGCATAAGGGGAGTGGGGGTGGTATCACTTACAAAAATTTCATCACTCACAAACATCCGATCAAGTTCCGTCATGTCATCAACCTATTATTCCATCACTCACAACCATTTTTTAGTGGCGGTGGTCATCACTAGTGATGAAATTCCATCACTCAATATTTTTTTTAATTTTCTTTTTTTTTTAGAAATTAACAATAAAACACTAAAATTATAAATTATAAATTTCAATTAAATAAAATATAAATTACATAGCAAAATAAAAAACAACTAAACATGGGGAAAAAAACTTAAACTAAACGGGTGGCATCTCCCAACGTACCCGAACCTCTTTTCTTCGAACCCGCACCTCTCTTGCTTGAACCTTCCATGTTTGTTGTAAAATTATTTAGATTGAGTTGGAGAATTTTTTTAATTGAATTGGAGAATTTTTGGATTGAGTGGGAGGGATGTTTGGTTAATTTTATATAAAAAACCTTCAAAAATAAAATCCCCCAACGTTCAAAAATACCCCAAACGGTCATAATGCAACGGTACAATTGAAAGTTCAACGCGTGGAAAAGATCACGCGTTTAAATCTTCACGCGTGAAGAAAGGTAGTGGCGGCGGTGTTTTGTTGTTTTCCACGAGTGATGGAAAGCCATCACGCTCCCACCCCTACTCCCCTAACAGGAGAAGATATAAGAACAAGGGTACAATAGTCATTTCAGTGGTTAAAACAGTAATATTACAGTCTGTTTGCTCGTTTTTTAACATACAAACTAACCGTTGACTAACAGCAGGTGTCAAAGTGAGATGAAATACCCATATCAAGGTTTCATCTAGAAAAAAAGTGAACGCTAGGGTTTCATCTGGAAATCGGTAATCTGGACCAAACCTCATAATGGCAAATAGTGGCGGACCCAGAAATTATTTGTTGGGGTGCGGGTGAGGTGTTCAACCATATTTTCAAGGGATGCGGTCAGGTTTTTTGCCTAAAATATACACTATTTTTTTTTCAAGGGGTGCGGCCGCCCACCCTAGCCAAAGGGTAGGTCCGCCCCTGATGGCAAATTGTAGTTTACTCTTTATATTATGAAAAAAACTACTATTCATTACGATCATATAAAAACGACAAATCCAATAAAATAAGCCTTTGGGAAAGATAAAGGTAAAAAAATGCGTGAGATGAATGTGGGAAGTTTTTTTTTATAATGAGAGATAAATTTTAATTTGTATGATCTTAAATGAGTAAATTGCCATTTTAGTCCCTGAGTTAGTTTTGTCCAAATTTGTCATTTTAGTCCAAATAGTTTTTTTTGTTTTTTTGCCTCTAGGTAGTCCCTGACTTTTCCCTTTTGTTGCCATTTTGATCACATACACTAACTCCATCCAAAAACTCCATCTTTAACTAGGGGTATTTTGGGGATTTTCATTTTAAATGTTTTCAATTGCCATTTTGATCCAATTCAAAAAAACAAAAAAATTCCAAAAAATCAAAGCCTGAAGGGTCCCCATGCTCAGGAATTTTTGACCGTTGTCCCGATTGAGGGGTTAGGACAATGCATGTCGGCAGTAGAATACAGAACCATTCTCAAATACCGGCTAATGATCCCTGTGTACCCAGAAGATGAAACATGCCCGATATGTAGTAAAGCTTGTATGGATAAATATGGGGAGCACGCAGTTCACTGTAAAGAGCTCCCTGGGTTTAAATATCGGCATGACTGGGTGCGAGATGTTTTGGGGGACATCTTAAGAAGAGCTGGGATTTCTGCTAAGAAAGAGTCCCCTGTGAATTTCCTCACGGACCCTATGGAAGGGAGATCTACTCTGCGACCAGCAGATCTGCTCGTCTTTGGCTGAGCTGGGGGGAAACATGCTTGTGTAGACCTCACGGGGGTTTCCCCTTTGGTTGGTTTAAGGGAAAACGGGTTTGTAGCTGGACTAGCAGCAAGAAAGGCAGAATCAAAGAAAGTGGATAAGCACGCTAAAGCTTGCGCAGAGAACCAACATGTCTTTATCCCTTTTGTCTTTGATACTTTTGGCTCCCTAGCGCCAGAAGCCATCAACTTCTTGACGAGGGTTCAACAGGTTATCCACAGCAATTGTTCGACCCCAAGGGGGCAGGGGTTTGTGTTCGGGAGGTTGGGGTTTGCAATTCAGAAAGGCTTGGCGGCGCAGCTTGTTGCCCGTCTACCTTCTGTTTTGATGTAACTTAACAAGTTTTCTAATTATTGCTAATCAAATTCAAAAAAATAAAAAATAAAAAAAAAATTCATTTTGTGATAAAAAAAATCAAAAAAATTCCAAAAAATTGTAAAAAATCATAAAAATTCTAAACAATTCTAAAAAAAATACAAAGAATCCGTTTCGGCGCGAACCGTTTCGAACCCGAACCGTTTCGAGCTGAACCGTTTCAACGCGAACCGTTTCGACCCGAACCGTTTCGAGCTGAGCCGTTTCGACGCTGAGCCGTTTCGACCCTTACCGTTTCGACCCGAACCGTTTCGAGCTGAACCGTTTCGACCCGTACCGTTTCGAGCTGAACCGTTTCGACGCGAACCGTTTCGAGCTGAACCGTTCCGTTTCGAGCTGAACCGTTTCGACGCGAATCGTTTCGAGCTGAACCGTTTCGACGCGAACCGTTTCGAGCTGAACCGTTTCGAGCTGAACCGTTTCGAATTGAACCGTTTCGAGCCGAACCGTTTCGAGCTGAACCGTTTCGAACCGAACCGTTTCTAGCTGAACCGTTTCGAACCGAACCGTTTCGAGCTGAACCGTTTCGACGCGAACCGTTTCGACCCGTACCGTTTCGAACCGAACCGTTTCGAGCTGAACCGTTTCGAGCTGAACCGTTTCGACCCGTACCGTTTCGAGGCACGGTTCGCGTGGAAACGATTCAGCTCGAAACGGTTCGGGTCGAAACGGTACGGGTCGAAACGGTACGGGTCGAAACGATTCAGCTCGAAACGGTACGGGTCGAAACGGTTCAGCTCAAAACGGTTCGGGTTCGAAACGGTTCGCTCCGAAACGGATTTTTCGTATTTTTTAGAATTTTTATGATTTTTTAGAATTTTTATTATTTTTTTGAATTTTTTTGATTTTATGGAATTTTTTTGATTTTTTGGAATTGGATCAAAATGGCAATTGAAAACATTTAAAATGAAAATCCCCAAAATACCCCTGGTTAAAGATGGAGTTTTTGGATGGAGTTAGTGTATGTGATCAAAATGACAACAAAAGGGAAAAGTCTGGGACCCAGAGGCAGAAAAAAACTATTTGGACTAAAATGGCAAATTTGGACAAAACTCAGGGACTAAAATGACAATTTACTCATTTTAAATTATAATATAGGGTTGAAACTTGAAAAATGGTGTGTGTGTGGGGGGGGGATATGAATCGGCTTAGCCCCTGAATTTTAAGCTTTTAACCGACTTGGCTTACTATGCATCTAACCTTGAATCAAACACCACATCAATCATATCAGTTCAAGATCAACACCATTAGCAGTCAGCAGTCGAATCAAAAAAATACTAAACACTAAAAAGTGTTAACTAACACGAATACGTACGTCTACAACCAACACATGAACAAAGTGAAATCATGTCAGAAATTCTAAAACACAACCGCATTTCCACACCCATATAACTCTGGTTGTTGACACCGACTCAAGGTTTAAGTAAAGCATCTCGCTTTGGTTTGGCTCTCGCATACTCACAGGGATTAGGGCTTTTGCTCCTGCTTCGACTTGAACTTTGGATTAGGCTTCATGTTGGTGACGGTTTCTCTCTTTCAAGGCTTTGGCTTGGTCTCCTTGACCCATTATTATCGGGTGGAGGAAAACTGTCCCCAACGAGACTTCGACTAAGACTCATAGACCCACCATTGTAAGGTGGAGAACGCGTTCTTACTAGTGAGCGTGAGTACGACCTTTTTCTACTATACTTTTTTCCTCGAGGTAAAACCGACCTAAATAATTCAGAAGTATAAATGATAAATAATTCAACATATTTTTCACAACCACAAGAAAGGATAATTAAACACATACCTAGATTGATGCCTTATCTTGGGTGGAGGTGAGTACTCACAGCTATGGGACCGTGATCTAGTACAACGAGTCGGGTATTGGTAATCCCATACCCATACCC
This sequence comes from Helianthus annuus, assembly GCF_002127325.2. Taxonomy (NCBI): domain Eukaryota; kingdom Viridiplantae; phylum Streptophyta; class Magnoliopsida; order Asterales; family Asteraceae; genus Helianthus; species Helianthus annuus. The sequence goes on from NC_035443.2 coordinate 162,210,216, forward strand.
GGTTAGAAAATCGTGTCTCATACCTGACCCAATACCCGTCAGGTATCAGGTATACCCGCGGGTATCGGATATGCCCATTAGTTTGGTAAAAGATATATGTTGTGATTTCTAAATATATTTTTTTTACTATTATTATATAATTTTATTTATACAGCTATTATAAATTAAAAATGAACATTACATACATATAACTTTTATCATAAAGTAAAATAACTTTATAATACTTATACACTTACATGTATATACTTCACAACATACAAATTATAAATACTATTTTTTATTGGGTAAAGAATATAAATAATATTATCAAATACATATTACTAAAAGAAAAATTATTTTTCACATTATGGCCATACTAAAATAAATCATCAATAGACAATGGTTAACGAAAATGCAAATATAAATTTAAAAAAATTGGGTATATGATCGGGTATATAGTTCGGGTAAATGGGTATGTGGTTTCGGCTAATCAAGCCGAGTATCACTTAATCCCATACCCGACTCATACCCGCGAAAGTTTACAAAAAACTAATCCCATACCCGGCCCAATACCCGTCGGGCATCGGGTATACCCGTCTCATCTGTGTTAGCTTTCGGGTATACCCGTCGAGCTCGGGTATTTTTGCCATCCCTATTCAAAATTAATTTAAATTTATGCCGTAAGAGTTAAACAGGGAAATCATGATCCAAAAATTTAACATCAGGATACGTAAATCGATATCAACAAAAAACATATATTCTAAATCCATGGATCAAACTTTTATAAATACGATTTGCAGAATACGAATTGAAAGTTAGGAAAATCGGTGATAAGTATTGTTACTTTATAGTGGTGAACTATTAGGTAAGACTTAAGAGGAAATTACCATATTGACCTCAATTGATTAATACGTTTGAAGACATGCCTCATGACAACAATAAACATAACATGTTGAGTTTTGGGGACCTTGGTTAAAATTTCAAAGGTGACAACTATATTATTTAATTTAATATTTATAAACTTAATTTTTTTTTTCATTTTCTCGTTTATAAAAAAAACTGTAAGTTCCGCATTATATTATTTTTATTTTTACTATTTTGCGTTGCTATAAAAGAATTATTTTTTTGGGTAAAGACTATAAAAGAATTATTAAGTTCTATGTTTTTGGTATTTTGTTAGTAACTTAAAGTTTTAAAAAATTATTAAGTTCAATGTTTTTGGTATTTTGTTAGTAATTTAAAGTTTTACAATTCATAAATAGTTTACTATTATCTATACTATATAATAAAAGAAACTAATATGGGGACACATGTCATTCATTAGAGCCATCTATTTTTTAGTTTTCTTGTCTCTATCTCCTACTTAATTATAGATAATTAATATTAATTAAAAGATAATTATAAAATTAAATTTAAACAATTCGTATATGAGATAATATAATCTTTTGAAATATTTATTAGATTACAAAATTATTTATTTTGACATTAACAAAGACGTACACTAAATATAAATTAATATAATGTAAAGAGTTAAATGTCATTTTAGTCCCTATGATTTGGGTCATTTTGTCAGTTTAGTCCAAAGGTTTTATAATAAATAGAGTTTTAAAGATATAACAAAATATAAATTTTATTGATTGGTGTATAAAATTACATATACTCAATCCGTATAATAATAATGTTCTTAAAAATGTAACTTTTTTCATTATTTAATATATAGAATTAAATTTACTCAACCCGTACAATACACGGGAATCTTAAAGATATAACTTCTTTATTATTTAATATATAAAATTACATTTATTCAACCCATGTAACAAACGAGATTTTTAAAGATATATTTTTTTATTATTTGGTATATAAAATTACATTTATTCAACCCGTTTAATAAACGGGGTTTTTAAAGATATATAGTTTTTTTATTATTTGATATATAAAATTACACTTTTTCAACCCGTGTATTACACGGGGTTCTAACCTAGTTATTATATATAAAAAAATGTAATCCATGATACATCATGTCTTTATTTAGTAAATAAAACTTCCGTATAAAATTTGATCAACTACAAATACAAAAAAAATATATTTTTACAACTTAATTACAAATTTTTTAATCAACAAACCCAATAAAAAAAAGTACACGTTTTCTTAGTGTTATAACTTTAAAAACAAAAAATGTAGAAATCCCTGTACGCCATCAATATTTACAACAAAATCATACTTTGACGCAATTGTAACCCTATTTAAGCTTAGCAAAGTAGAAAACGTTTTCTAAATTTATAAGAAGATTGTTTAATTTAATTAGTTACATAGTACTTTTTTCATTGATCAACATCACTAGCGATACTTCTACTTTTTCATTAAGACCATGTTTAGTGAAGATGT